>NC_072770.1:4080409-4140409 GCF_022539595.1 Amphiprion ocellaris | reverse complement strand
TCGTTTGATAAACAAATGTTTTAGAGATTTAAAAGACACTAAAGATGTTGTGAGCTTGGTAGTAGGTCATACATTACCAGTCAAAAGTTTGGACACACCTCCTCATCCAATGTTTCTTCTTTATTCTTTAGTACTTTCTACATTGTAGATACATATTGAAGACATGAAAACTATGAAGCAAGATGTATGGAATTATGCAGAAAACAAACAATTGTGAAATAACTTTAAATATGTTTTATATTTTAAATTCCTCAAAATTGCCACCCTTTGCTTTGATGACAGCTTTACAAACCCTTGGCCTTCTCTCAGTGAACTTCATGAGGTCATCACCTGAAATGGTTTTCACTTCACAGGTGTGCCTTGTCAAGGTTCATTTGTGGAATTTCTTGCCTTCTTCATGGGGTTGGGACCATCAGCCATGTTATGCAGAAGTCAGGTTGGTACACAGTTGACAGCCATATTTGACAACTGCTAGAATCCATATTATGGCAAGAACCTGCCTTCAGTGAGACTCAACAATGTAAATAGTCATGAAAAAAAAGATTCAGATTCAGAAAACTTTATTTGTCCCCAGGGGGCAAGTAAAAGGCATGTAGCTGCAAACATCACACCCTCAGTGTCTTATTATCATCTCAGGAGACTTTAATCATACATCGCTCTCTGCCACTCTCCCCACGTTCACCCAGTACGTGACCTGCCATACCAGAGACAATAAAACCCTGAACCTGCTGTATGCAAACATCAAGGATGCATACAGCTCCTCACCCCTCCCCCCACTGGGCCGCTCAGATCACAACCTGGTGAGACTGCAGTCCATTTACATACCTATGGTGAAGAAACAACCCCCCACCATCAGGTATGTGAAGAAGTGGTCTGAGGCGGCCACTGAGGTGCTGCAGGACTGCTTTGAGACCACAGACTGGGATGTGCTGTGTGGTCCACACGGGGAGGACATTGATGCACTGACTGACACTATCACGGACTACATTAAATTCTGTGCAGAGAACATCGTACCGACCAGGAAAGTACGGTGTTTCTCTAACAACAAACCCTGGGTGTCCCTGGAACTGAAGGCCCTGCTGAAGGAGAAGAGGAGGGTTTTTGGATCTGGGGACAAAGAGGAGCTGAGGAGGGTGCAGAAGGAGATAAAGAAGAAGATCAAGGCAGACAAGGCCAGCTACAGGACCAAGATGGAATCTCACCTGCAGGACAATAACACAAGGGAGGTCTGGAGAGACCTGAGATCCATCTCTGGTTACAGCAGAGGCCATGAGAGGGGAACTGCAGCAGGAGGCCAGGAGTGGACCAATGAGATGAATCTGTTCTTTAACAGATTTGACTCTGCTCCCACTCCTCCCCCCTCTCATCAAAGCACCGACCAGCCAGCTCCTTCTTCACACCTCAGCTCTCTACCACCAACACCACCAACAGCACCCCTCCTCCCATCCCCGTCTTCTACCACCTCCGGACTCCACATACAGCCCCATCACCCCTCCTCGTCTCACCCCCCACCACCACCATCACCCCTCCCCCTGCCACCTTCCCCCTGCCTCTCCATAACAGCTGATCAGGTGAGAAGTGAACTTAAAAAGATCAAGACCAGGAAAGCTGCAGGTCCTGATGGAATCAGCTCCAGACTCCTTAGAGACTGTTTATGGTTTATGAGTTGAGGAGTTGGACTGCCCTGGGTTCAAAGGTAGCCAAACCATTAATTGAGAAGGAGTGTTGACATTTTTGACCGGTATAGTATATCCATATATATAATGATACCATATATATATATATATATATATATATATATATATATATATATATATATATATATATATATATATATATATATATATATATATATATATATATATATATATATATATGGTATACTCTAATGGTAAACGTTATACTATATTCTAATGATAAAGTTTAGATAATATTTGTTCACAAGCTAAAACCAAGGAATTACTATCACAGCTCCATTTACTGATCTGAGAGAAAGTCTTGGGACACAAAGGGTTAAAAGGTCCTTATTTGGAGAAATGTCATTCAGTGATTTAAAAATGTTTCTATAAAAAAAAAAAAACACAAACTTTAATGCATAATCGGGGCAAACTAGTGGCATACACGTACATTTTAAACTTGGTGTTCATTTCAGTGGACAGAAGTAAGATTGGACAGCATTCTTTACTTGAGCATCAAAAAAGAAATACAACTTTGAGATTTCTTTCAGATTGCTTCATCTATTTGGTCAAGCTACCAGAGATGTTGGGACCAATAACTCAGATTTAAAAGAGATTGTCCTCGCTAATAATGGTTGTCAGTTTGAAGGGGAGACATATAACAGCGTGTCACTTCCATAACAGTGAGGGGATACTATGGATCTGAATTATCTGACTGTAACTCTCTTCTTGACCACAGATGCAGGTAATTCTTTTGAAACTGGCGTTTATTCTTCACAATCCTTGGAGTGATTTCATCTTTACACACACCCCAAGTTCACACCAAGATCACGCCAGGCTAACGCTGTGAGAGCTGCAATGTGCATGAACAGTAGAAGCATTTTAGAACAGAGTTCACAATAATGATAACTGTAAAAGAAACATATACACAAATAAACAATACCTCGTTGCACTGCCTGTCATGAAAGAGTGTCCTTAAAATCCGTTGAAGTCCATAAAGTCTCTCAAACACGTCCAAATCGGCTCAGGAAGCGGACCTGTCTTCTGGTCATGCTGTCCGTCACTCAAATCTGTAGCAGAACTAAAACATACAACCTTAGTTCCTACATAGAACCTCTTAATAGAACTTAACCCTTTTTACTGTTTTTAACTGAATGTACAATTTCATAAATGATTTATTAATTTATTTAACTCATTAAATTATAACCCATGAAATATTATTTATTACATTAAATTACAGCCATATGAAGTTATTTATTACCTGAACAACATTTAGACTGACTGAGAGGAAACATGCATATTAAAAAGTCAGGGTGTTGAGGAACAGGACAATTCAATTTATAAGGAGATTTTAGTGTCTATAATTTACTCTTCTTTGCTAAACCTTTGCCTGCATTTCTGTTATCTTGTGTGTTGCTTCACAGACTGAACTGTAGCATAAAAGAAGCCATCAAAAAGGCAAGATGTCAGTGTGGTGAGTTCTCTGATATTAGAATTGACAAAGATAAAGAAAATGAGATGGTACTTCAGCCATAACTTCTCAGTTATGCTGTAAACATCACAGCTTACTCATTGTTACATAACAGTAGTGGTAAAATATATATATATAGTTTTAGTATTTGTACTTTTGTATTCCCCTTATCTATTTATTTTTATTTTTGTTATGCTTTTCCCCCTTAACAGTGAAAATAGCAGAACAGAGCACCTGTTGTGTGTGGTAGATATGGACACACACACATACACACACATTTACACACTTTGAAGCATACACACCATCTGCCAGGAAGCAAGTCGTTCGAGTTTTTGCTGGAAGAGGAATTATGGAGACCACTGACATCTTGACCTGTGTAAGATCAAGTAGAAAAAAGAACATTTGATCTTTTGTCTCTGTCCAAATCAGATTTTTGTAATACAGAAAAACAGGTAGTTACTTGTAACATCAAAAAACAGCAAAAAATCAATTTTTTGTTTATTATTGGTCATTATAATTTCTTGGTGATTTAGGCAATACTTTTGAGATGAGTGCATGAACTTTAAAGTGTCAGGTCTGCTAATGCAGGCTCTGGATGGGGCCCCTCCTTCCCCCCTTTTTCTGTTTTCCTTTTTTGGTGTGCTTGGCTCTGAGGCGACGGCAGCAGGTGAGGACGATCCATGATCAGCAATCAGCAGAAGCACGAGCAGGTGGATCGGAGCCAATCAGAACACAACCTCTCTACAATATAACCTGTCTCCACTCATCGTTCGACGCCGGATCGTGAATGTCACTTGTCAGTTTTTGACTCATTCAATCTAGCTGCTGTTCTCTGAAGAACTCCTGTAACTCTGTTTCTGCTTTTCCCTAGTCTGGACTGCCACCCGCTCGTGCAACCATCCGTTCCTGGATCTCCCTACTCACCAGTTCATCGTTCTCCAACCAACCTCCCCTCTGGACATACACCTGGTTCATCTACCGCTTCCCCTTCACCAACTCTGATAAACATCCCCCCGCCTTTCACCTGCCGTCGCAGCCTGCGACCATCAGATCCACGCCAAGCAGCCTCCGACCATCCGCCTCCCTCGTAGTACCCCCGGCTCTCCTGCTCCCTAGAAATTCCTGCTGTCAGCAACGTCTCAGTCCGTGCATGTACAGACTAGGTTTAGTGTTGTTTATAGTTTTCTGTAGGTTTGTATAGTTCAAGTCCACCAGTGTGTGTGTGTTTTGTAGCCTTTGTCTGGTACACCGGCTTCATGCTTAATCTAATGTTTTGCTCAGGTTAGTATCATTGTTCTAGTGTTTCGTAGTTTGATTATCTGCATAGCTTTGTGAGTGTTGTCGCTCTTCCGTTTTTTGCGTTTTGTATTTCAGGTCTAGTTATTCCTGGTTCAGCTTAGTAGTTTTTGTATTGACTTGTTGAGTCTTAGTTCCGCTTCCCTGCCCAGGTTATACCTGCCGTGGGTTAGTTTTCTTGCACTTGTAGATTCTTTGTTTAGCCAGCCGCTAGACGCACTGTAGAGTGTGCTGCCTTTGTTACCTTGGTATTCAGATTCCAATTCCGGTTTAGTATTTCCGGTGTGATTTTGTAGTTCTTTTAAGAAATTCTTTCTGTAAATAAACTATTATTTCTGCATCTGCTTGTCTCCATCTCTTTCTTGCACCTGAGTCTCTGAAATCATAACATAAAGAGCTGAAAAGGAAAGCTCACACCTTTAGGGCAGGAAGACAGTGACTATTACTTTAAGAGCTAATCAGTACAAAGGAAACTGCACTGTCAGTATATCAGTAAAAGCTGTATGTGTATTGCTCTTGCTGAAAAAAAGACCTATAAAAGGCATTTTTTGCAAATTATAAAGGAAAGATTGCTGTACTGTCTGAACTGGGCAACAGTAGGTTTGAACATACCATCTAATGACCAGTTTATAGTTGGTTCAGAGCTGAATTTAGTAATAGACATCAGGGGCAGATGGATGTGTGTAACAATGTATATTCACAAGAAGCAATTATACATTACACCTCTTACACGCATAAACTGGTATTCATTAAAAAAAACCAAGGTTACTGCCACAAAAAACGTTTTTATTATCAAACAGCCTTTCACACACATTGGCCAAGCAGGTGTTGATGTAAACAAGAGGCAGGGATTAGAAAACAGTAAAGTAATGGTGATGAGCATGACCATGGATGTCTTTGCTTACACCAACAAAGAGGAACTGTTACTGAAAGTAAAAAACACAGGTTGAAATGTTTGTTTTTGTTAAGAAAAAAGTGACATGATAGAAGCATAACAAAGAACTTGGAGTGACTAATAGACCCCAGTCAGGAAAGTGGGTGCCATAAAAGTGATATATAAGTGATATATAATGACATATTAGAGCAAAAACATACTGCTGTGGCTGCAGCCCAGACATCTACAGTCATGTTCAAGGGCCATTGAGGCTGTACATGTGAACACAGCGGGGCTAGCATTTGATAAATATCAGTTTGCTAACGTGATCGCAACCACAACTACAATATTCTGATGTTTAGCAGGTAATTTACTATGCTCACCAATTTAGTATATTAAACATAAAACAAAACACAATTAATGTTTGTTTTGCAGTTATTTAGTCATAAACCAATGGCACACATCACAATTTTGGTCTAACTGGCCTTTTGGTCACAAAAGGAGAAGTCAAGGGCTCACCAGAGTAATTTGGACTTATCCTTGGAGAAGTATGAGTGTCTTTATTTCATTGACAATCAATCCAAGACCGGAGAGATTACACTAATGTTGGCACTAAATGAAGTCTTTATCACCTATAGACAGGAATGTATGTTCAAAATGAATTGTTTAAATGAGTGCAACAAATAAAATAATTGATTGTGGATTGTGGTCGCAGGCAGTAGGTACCAAAGAATCATATCATTGATCGAACGCCCAAAATGACTGTCCTTTCTCAAGAGGTTTGGCTCACCCTCAGTATAGGGTAGAACCACTGCTCCTGCAGGTTGACGGAGTTAGCTTGGGTAGTTCAACATTTGCTCAGGATGATTCCCAGTGCTCAAGGTACAAACACAAATACATTAAGGTCACCAAGAAGGAGTTGCAGGATGCAGCTGAAGGTGAGGGATGTAAAGGCAACCGTGTTAAGCTCACTGCAACCTTGACAAAGTTCTGTAAAAGTGTTGGGAAAAGAATGGATATTTGGTGAAGAAAACTGTAATTATACACTCATTTTTAATGCAAGAAATCTGTTTGGGCATCATACACAAATTAGGCCTGTTATTAGCAAACAGTGAGTACTGTGAACTTTTACTGTCCTCTGCTCAGTTCCTCAGGGTCCTGTCAGAAAAGGGCAGATCCTCAACCTCATTGGTTTTCAGGTCCTGTTACCTCAACGTGTACATGTTTTCATATCGCTGCATTGGGATAAGATTTACTTACTCTATGATATCCACATGCACATTTAATGAAATAATAAAAAGAATAAATGATAACAGATCTGTCTGCTCTCTGCACACACTCAACCCATACTTCTCCATTTTGTTTGCCAGGAACCTGCTCATTCATGACTCTGTAACAGGATGAGGAGGAAGAAGAGGAAGCGGCCTCCATCAGCTTTACTTACCCGTTTTCTCTTCCTCTTTCTGTGTAATAATAGACAACACAGGACATTCTGGACCTGGCACATTGCAAGTGTTGAAAATGTGTTGCGTGCAGACCACAGGTCATACATCTCCGTCTTTGAGAAAGGTCTGTAAAAATACTATTGAAGTCAGCAGAAAGGTCTGAAGAGCAATTTACAGGAACAATCTACAGTGTTTTCCTTGAAATGTACGTCTTTCTCCTATTTTCTCTCTTTTGGACTGAAGTAAAGCTAAGTTTATGCTCACTAGACACACGGTGCATTGTGTGCTTTAGTCTTGTTTTGACTGGTTCTGCACCTCCCAATTTTGGTAACCTGCAAACTGAACAAGCTGGAGGCATGATTCTGTGAGTAGATCTGTCTCCACAGCCATCTCTACAATCCATCAATGCAGAAACATTAATGACATTGTCAACATAAATTTTTTGAAGCCGTGGAGGGAGATCACCGGAACACTTAGAACAGATGAGACCTTCATCAGTAAACTATGGATTATGTCTGAATGATTTACTTCTTCAACATAGCCGCTGCTATTCTTTTCCAGCAGTGCTGTTTGCATTTTTCTCAGCATTGACACCTATCATATAGCACAAAACTGCAGTGATTCAAGTGAGAATATGAACTACCTACAGATTTTTTTCCACTTGTAGAATGTTGTTCAACAAATGTCCATTAAAAGCTTAGATGGACAAACCATCAAATTCCAAGAAGTGCTGATGTGATTTCATGTATATAAAAAAATTCTGATTCCAGTGAAGCAGGGCTTTCCAGCGCTGTGACATGATTAAGTCACAAACATTGCCATTGTGTGATTCCCTAAAATTAAATTTTTTTGACATATTTTACAACTATGGAAAGGTATGACAGCGACAGTGATTCTATCCTTTTTCTCTGTTATTGTCAGTAAGACAGTAGAGATGCAATGCTACATTTGCAGGAATGTGCATTTGTCCTTGGTCTTATCTTGCAAAGGTAAGCAAAGTTCAACAGTATTAGCTCATTCATACAACGATTAAGGAGGCTGTGGTGGTGCTGATTTAAACAAAGCCCTCGAATTGCTTGCAGCATAAAGTTCCTAGAGTCTATCTTTTTGATGTGTTTTATGTGAGTCTGTCCTGTCCAGGCTGCAGAAAATGCTAAACATGCTACAACAAAAATGCTACAACAAAAAACAAAAACAATAAAACACGCTCCTACTGTAACTGCAGACTGTGTAGAAATCTCCTCAAAATCTCTTTGTTTTCTTTGTTTTGAGTTAGAAACCTTTACACAAGTTTTACAATTAAACTGTTCAACCATTAGACTTTGTTTGACATTTATGATTTAGTTTGAAACTGGAATAAGGACAACATGTTTAGCATGAGCTGGGATAAACAAGCGAAGAAAAGGACACCAGTCTATCCATCTTTAACAGAGAATTTCAGAAATACCGCAGGAATCAGCACCAAAGAGGGAGGCATAGTTAGAAGGGAGGAAAATGTAAGAACCACAATTTCCCCTGAAAGTATGTTCTGACATTTAAAGTTGCTCCTGACACAGCTGTGTAATGTTTGTGGTATTATCACACCCATTTGTTCATGTTGAGATTATTTATGTGACATTTTACGCTCATTTCTGAAGATACTAAGTAGCTGACGCAGGACAGAAGTCAAGTGAGGCTCCAACTGCCGGTGGCTCATAGTGAGTCGTCTTTGCCTGCTGATTCACCAGATTGCCCCCCTCCTGGTACAGTCACTGGTTACACTGCTCCTATTGTCACTCAGCCAATATTATACAAAGCCATAAACAAAACACACTGTCCTATTGAGTTGAAGTTAATCCCCTGCAGGCCTTTAAACACACACTCACAGATGCTCCTTTGTGTTGCCAGGAGACCTGTTTTTTTTGTCTTTTGAGTCTACCATCACATGTTTGGTTTTCCAGTTGGTTATTATATTATCTGGGGCAGAATGTCCCTGTTCTGGGACAGATCCATTTATTGTAAAACTTGATTTGTTACTTGAGTGAACATTTTTTTTTCAGTACTGTAGCTGGAAGGAAATCCTCTAGTTAAAAAAGGCACTGATGTAACATTGTAGCCTCATCAAAGCACATTTGGCCCTATTTCATTCGCTGAAGTAATAAGTTTACTTCCAACAATTTAACTTTGTTTCAAAAATGTGGTGGTTACTTTTTTTCTGGTCTGATGACTTCCCCCAACTTTAAAAATGAGGTACTCAGGGACTCTGTTGTTATACATATTACAAATCACACGAGAGTCTTTCCTTTCCCATATTGTGAAAATATGTTTTTATTGTGTTTTGAATGTTTTATAAACTTGGATGTGAAAGATAAAAGCTGTGAGAATATGAAGACAGTCGCGACTGCTGCTCATCTACCCCCCTAAACTAGATAGCCTCCCACCTTTACAAGCCAGGAAGAATTTTATTTAGTCAACATGTAGAAACTGGGGAACCAAGAGTCATCCAGATAAAACGTTTGTATATCTCTGCCTCCACATTTCCAAGTGAGCCACGTGAATTCACCAGGTTTAGTAACTCTTCAGAGCTCCTTCTGATAACTCTGTAATGTCTCAGTTACAAGCAAAGTTTACTAAATGCTAACTGGTCCACTTTTTCTTCAACCCTTTGGTTCAAAAAGCATTGTGTTTCACATTTACCCATTCGCACACGGTGGCAAAGCTGCCGTGCAAAATGCTAGTATTTTATTGAGGGCAATTTAGAGTTCTTGCCAATAGATGCTGTGGCACATGGAAGTGTCATGGATCAAACTACCAACCTTGTGATTAGTGGAAAACCCGCTCTACCTTGCAAATGCTGAAAAGAAAGAAAGAAAGATGTACTATCAGCATCTGAGAAAGTGAAGATCCAATGAATTACTTAAAAAAAATTTATGTCCCCACAACAATAGGAAAATCCCTACTGTTAGCATGTTGTGCAGCCAATGTGGCTAACATTACCATTAACTTTAATCATATGTCCACAGGTCAGAACTCTGTGGAAATTGTAATACTGAGGGACATTCAGAAATGGTGAAAACTTTAATTTCATACCACTAAACAAGGACTGGGTGGGTTACTGTGATTTCATATCACCTGCTGTGCTTCAGTGCAACCTATACCCTGCCAGTGTTGCCTTGTGTTAGCTTCTCTCCTGCTCTCTCTGCTCAAATAAACTACATTTTATTACAGCTGAATTCCCAGTCAGACCGTTCTCATTTACATATTTTTCTGTTTCTGTTGTCAGTCAACAGAACAAGTATGAAATAGTGACTAAAATGCAGCCAATTCGGATTACATGTTAACCAGCAGTCACTTCACAGACATCTTCAAGCTGTTGCTCTGCACAAGTAAAATTTTACAACTTGTGTTACAAACTCACCAAATACGCAAGGGGAAATCAACAGTCTTGCTGTGAATTTGGTTATATTTCCATGTAAAATGATCGCTCAGAGAGAAAGAAGGAATAATAAGTCTTGTTCAGGCACTCATTCCTGTGTCAGCTGCCATGTGTGACCTGTTTTTGCTCCATGCCGTGGATCAGAGATGCAGAGAGGGTCTTCTTCCTGAAGGGGGCATTTAAAGCTACAGACACTGAAACAGTCAGTTTAGAACAGAGCTAAAATCAGTGGTTAATTAGTTATGGCGGAAATAAATCATCTTTGTGTCATATTGAGGACATTTTAAACATTCATTAATTTACTGAAGTGGGACAAAATATGGGACTTTAAAGGTAGCCATAGCCTCTACGACGGCATGTGTTGAACGCTCTGAGTGCTTTCTTCAATCAGAAAAGCAATGTGAAACCACTGGCAGGATCATGCACCACATCAATCACCGCCTTGTACACATGCTAGAACAGCTGAAGACACAGACAAAACAGCAACTCATAGATATTGCTCTATATTGTGCAATTAGTGATTATAGCATTTTTAAAACAAGAAAAGCACTCATAGAGCGCAGTACTATGCCAAGGCTGCTCAGTCGTTGTATGACTTTCCACAGATAAGTCCACAGTGGTGGCTTTGTAGGATCGCAATCATGTGATCACCAGCAGGCAGCTGACGTAGCATTCAGCTGTTGTCATAGTTACAGTGCCGCTGTGCCGCTATCTCGCAATGATACAGAAAAATTTAACAAATTTGTGGATCCAGACTATAAGCCACATCACTGTCAAAATCTAATCAGGTGATCCTTGTGTCATTTCTGACCTTCCCTGAAAATTTCATCCAAATCCGTTATTCCATTTTTGAGTAATGTTGTGCACAGATAAACAGACAAACAGGCAAACATACCCCGATCATCATATAATTCCACTGCATTCCTTGGTGGAGTAATAAGGCTATAAAGTGCTTAACAGTGAGCAAATACAATTGCTAGAGAAGCATGTTTGTGTCCTTAATGCCAAATTCAACTCGTAACACAGTTGGAGTGTTGAGTGTTGGGAGTATTGTGACACAATACTTACATTTAAAACAATAATCCTCAGCAACTGATAAATCCATCTTTCCAGTCAGTCAAAAATCCAGCTGTTGATGGAATCGTCAACAGCACCCAATAAATCTTAGGATATGCTGGGCCAAGTAAACAAAAGACACATTTGAAGGCGTCTTTGTGTCTTAATGAAATGAGATGGCCTTCGTCATGTCGCTGTGACGTATTTGGCCTTCAAATGCAGCCTTCAAAGGATGCAGCTTCTGAATTGGGGCACAGTTATACTTCTAATTCCTACATGGACAGAACTGCAGTAGTTGGAGCAAGAGAGTACAAAAATGTGAACTGTAGTCTCCAAGTCTTTGATTTTATTTTGCAATATGAAAGAGTCAGTGCTGACAAGTGAGTGGATTGATATATCAAATCAAAGATAACGCTGATGTCTTGCATATCACATACAATAACACAAGTCGGAGGCCTTGTGGTGGCAGTGCTGTCTGCAGGTCTGAAGTTAAAGCCTTGGTTTTATACTGGTTCATGTGGAGGAAGCTATTTGCCATCCAGGACTTTATATTCAAGGGCTGCAGTGTTCTCAGTGGTTAGCACTGTTGCCTCACAGCTAGACCATCCTTAGTTGGTGTCTGGTCCTGGGATCTTTCTGCATGGAGTTTGCATGTTCTCCCTATGCATGTGTGAGTTCTCACCAGGTTCTCCAGCTTCCTCCCACAGTCCAAAAACAGGCTGAGGTTAATTGATGATTCTAAATTGTCCGTAGGTGTGAATGTGAGTGTGATTGTTTGTCTCTATATGTAGCCCTGTGATAGACTGTTACCTGTCCAGGTGAACCTGCCTTCACCCTCAGTCAGCTGGGATAGACTCCAGCCCCCCACGACCCTAATGAGGATTATGCGGTATATAAACGATGGATGGATGGATGGATTTTACTGTATATTCTCAATACAACAGAGGAGGAATGATGGCAAGGTTTCAGCAGCAGGTACAGCAGGTATTGCTGGAAAAACAGTTGTAGGACGTATATATTTTCTTAATTTAAACAACGGGCTTAAGGTGGAAGAAGACTGAACTAAAAATAAACAAAAATATAGATATTTCTTTGTTTATTTTTTTAAAATTTCAAGCTCCAGGCTGCACAAATCACTTGTAAAATCATTAAATATGATGAAAAGTAGTGCAATTCGGTTTGACTCAGTCCTCAGATGATCACAACCAGTTGCTATACTATCATAAAGTCCAGTTCTCACTTGTCTCTTCACGCTCCGAGAGGTGAGGCAGTTTCTTTATGTAAAAATTGGTGAACGCTCTTAGTCTGCACAGCTTGTGTTTTGCCTGGTTCAGACGGGCCTTTATTAGGTGACTACATATGACAGGAAGCATGATCGGTCAGTGTACAGTAGAGGAAATGAGGCTGAATTACCATAACAGAAATCTATGCATTTACCTCTTATTTCAAAAATGTCTATTATATTTGAGCGAATAAAACTCTAATTGATAAAGCATTTATTTTTTTAATGCAGGTGTTACGGCCACAGGGTTGTGTGCCGTCTTGTTTCTGGGGAGGTGTCCTGTTAGGTCTTTGTGTGGGGAGATTGCATGTGTGGGTTCAGCTGTGGCTGGTTTCAGAGTCTCTCCTGAACCCCAGCTGCCAGCCATTCCAACTGATGGCTCCAAAGTGGACGACCTGCACTCCAGCCTTGTTCTCCCCGCCTCCCGACCTTCCTGATTGGGCCACTGTCCAGTTCCCCTCCACCTCTAACCAACCGGAAGCAGCCACTAACACACCTGCAGGGTATATACCTGCAACCATGCTCTTAGACTGGGCGGCTTGTATTTGTGACCAGACCGCCCTGGTGCGGCTGCTGCTTCCCCTTTACTCTTCACCAAAGTAAAACCAAAAATAATAAAGGTAGAGTACATAATACAGGGGAAGACAGTGGGTTAGGAAGCAATATCTTTTCCATCAGGGAATGTGATAATGTGTTCGCAGTGTGACAATGACCTGAAACTGTGTTTAGCCACAGAGAGACAGTTGGTAATAGGTGGGTCACAAATTATTTTCATCCTCAAAAGGGAGTTAGGAATCACTGGTTTCAAGCATTAATCACATATTTTCCAACCACTGGTCCACTGTGGGAAAACTCCTTCATTTTAAATGTTTTTGTGTCAGGTGGAGGGGGGAAAATTCTTTTCAACCTAGGTGCTTTTTTGAAAGGTCTTCGTTATAGAGACATGTACCAGCTGGACAATTAAACAGTTGTCCACACATAGCAGGTGATTCAAAGTCAGTGTATTCTTTCTCTTTTAGCTCTGGTTTGGTCTCCCATACATCTGAAAAAATATCTGTATCATTAGTGACTAGGTGTTCCAGTTCTTCACCATTTATTGGTCACTGTGTCTGCCGGGTTTTTTTTTTGTTGGGCACGTATCGTTAATCAAGTTAATTCTTTTTTTTTTAGTGAATAAAACTGCCGACTGTCTTCAAGGAACTTAAGGATGTTAAAATCGTGTCAAGAGCTGAGGGGGATTGCAGAGTTAGGTGATGATGATGTTAGTTCATCACTACTAGTAGCTCTTTTCACATTGCAGAGGTTCACTGAAGTCATTGATAATGTGAAATAGCTGTAAAATAGTTGAAAAATGCTGTAAAATAGTTGAAAAATGCACAAAAATATAACTCAGAAACTAAGCCAACTTCAACAAGATTCATCTTAACAGTTTCATAGTACAGCAACAAAATTAATCATTATTTTTTACAGCTACTGTTCAATCAACATTTGTTAAATAGGTGCTGTATTTTTTGTATAAACTTGTCTTCACGCTACTGACTGCACATACTGGACACACAGGTCTGTCAGCCAGTGAGGCAGCTGGACAGACTTGCAGTGAGGCAGAAAGACAGGAAGACTAACATGCATACGGAGGGTTTGGCAGCAATCTCACATGTGAACTACATGTGACGAGACAGAACAGGACACTATCTGAGGCCAACAACAATTTTTGGAGCTGACAGCTTTTCGTTGTTCCCAGCATTCCCTGAAACTTAAACTGAGGAAGATTCTAGGAACTTCAGGAAGAGGAGGAGGAGGAGGGGTGGAAACAGAGCGGGAGATCTGGGTTAGTGTGGTGGAGTGGTGTTACCATTTGATTTTCTGTAGGACTACAAGAAGAAAGAGACACAGAGAAAGTGATAAATTGGAGGGAGAGAAGTTGTTGTATCTTAACCTTAACACCAAATATTTATTCATCTGAGCATTTTAGCAGACTGTTATATTTATCATCAAGACCCTGATAGCTTTGCGATGATGCTCTGCTGGAGCTTCATTGGTTCTGCAACACTTCTTCATTGTGTTATTGTGTTATATCAAGACACTTTTCTGTGCAAGAGAGTACTGGCACAGCTTCCCCTTTAATATTCTTAAAAAGTAAACCAGAAGCAAAAAGGACAGACAGAAAACGTGAGCAAGAGGAGAAGACAAAGAGATTCCATGTCTGCACTGGGTTGGCTGAAGTTTTTCTGGCATTGAGCCAGAACTGCCGAGTCTCCATAGTGGTTAACAACTAGCGGATATTGTGAAATGACCACTGAGAATACTATGTTTATCCGTCTGATGATACAGCTGTCAGTGTGACAGAAGTCAAAAAGCAAGTCAGTGAATTCTTTTTTCCCCCCCAAGTCCCAATCCTATTGCAGATAAAAGTGTGTGAATTTACAGCAGTGAAAAAACTGCAGTAATTATTAACAAATAACACAGAATTCTTCAAAACTGACCATTTCTTGCAGAAAATTTGTGAGGGCGTAAGGTCTCTTTAGCTATCACTTGTCAAAGTACCATTGACAAAGACATTGGACCCCAAATGACTTTACATGTAAAAAGGAGGCATGAATTGATTATGCCAAATCTATTTTCATAAAATATTGTAGGGATTCTTTGACTTGCGTTTAAAGATGATGTGTTTTATTCAAGTGGGCAACACAACAGACGGTCCTCTTTCTGCACAAAAAGGTCACCAAACTTTGAAGCTGATATAAAGGTGTCTGAGTTAAATGAAGAAGTTTTAACAACAAGAAAAGCTCTCCGAGTGCTTTTCTTGTTTCTGAATCAGTTCTGAATTAAAAATTGCTTTTTGTTCTTTTTATTCCTGTTGTTTGTCTGCATTTTGGGTCCTTCAGCCATTGCTTTCTTGATATCAATATGAGCAAGAGTATTTACAGCAAGCTAAAACCAGTTTCAGTGGTACTATGAGTATCTGTCTATTGTGTCAAAACTGTACAATTCTGGAAAATATTTTTTAAAGCCAGAATTTGAGAATGTACAGTCATCCTCCTTTTGTAGTGGTTGAACCCTGTTGTACCAAAATGAACAGTTCAAGCTTACAAAGGTTGCATGTAGAACCAGAGATTATGTTGTCTCACCACCACAAAATAACTGCAGCAGTGAAATAAAATATCTGAATAAATAAAACATTGCAACAGTTTTCAAAAGTTACATTGGAACATAGGAAAGGTAAAAATGGGCAACAAAAAAAAAAAAAAAACTCTTTTTAAATACAATTTCATCTACTTGATATGTACAGTCTATAACACAGCAGTCTATAACCCTACCACCTCTTTTCACACACTGGTGTCTGATACTATACTGATCATTACTAAAGAAAGTGACAGCTGAACTTCCTGAGAGCAGGAATTCAGAGCCAATTTACTAGGTGACTGTACTGTTGGGGCATGTACATGATTAATAGATCATATTGTAGTACTTATATTATAACTTGGGGGGTTGCTTTCCTCCCCTTTCTTTTCTGAGCCCGTTACGGTGGGTGCAGAGGCTCAAACGCAGGAAATGAGGCTGCAGACAAAGAAGATTTTAGAATGCTTTTATTTACAGACAGCAAGGTTTAGACAAGAATTACAATTAGCAACCGGAAGTTAAATGCGAGACTCGGAAATACAATTGAACTGCCAAAGGTGGACTAGATCAAGATACCCTCTTAACGGGCAAGAGGACTAATTACACAAGACAAGAATAACAACTACAACTCGCAAACCCACGTTTGGTACCACCAAGATAGGAATACTAACTAAGGCAAAACACACAAAACAAAAAATTTGACTATAAACCCAGACTACCAGTAATCCTGAAGACAGAAAACCCAAGACAAGATTATTCTACATGAAGCAAGAAACAGATGGTAACAAAACCCGAGATGTAATGGACCTGAAGACAGCCAGGGGAATCCGGGAGGGGGGAATGAGGTGTTTCAGGGCATCGGAGGTAGTGATAGCAGATGATCCTGGTGGCACGAACAGGCAGGAGTTCTGAACAGAGAAAAACAGGATTTCTGAGAGTTCAAAGGAAAAAAAAAAAAAAGGCTCATGGTCCAGCTTCGAATGAAGAGTGGCATCTGAATTTATGGAGAGGTAGGAGTAGTAGATTGAATCAGGAACACCTGCCTATGCTCTGCTTCAGCTAATTACCAATGATGTGCACCTGCAGCCCTGCCTCTGTGCCAATGCACACCTAGGAGAGGAGGAAAACCAGGACCGGAGGAGGAGCGAGCACTGTCAGTGATCATAGCCAGTAGCTGTGACCGTAACAGCCCCTTCCATCACTCAAACTTCAAGCTAGAAGTCAACATTCAATTTGTGGCTTTTATTTCAGATTCAAAGCTCATTCTCCTGAGCATCAGACCAACTGTACCACTACATCCTGCCCTCACTGTGTTCCTATTTATTCTATTGAATTTCATAGGTGAAAAGCCCTGCGATTGGCTAAATTTATGTTTTCAATTGGCAAACATACAATTGTTAATCCTGAAAATGGAGATAGGAGAAGATGCAGAAGTGAGATAGTTTTCACTCAGACCACTTGATATAGAATATGCTGAAAGGTTACTGTGGGATTTTCACCACAATGATGCAACAAAAATACATAAATACTGTCAATCCCTGCTTTAAGTTAAACTTGAAACACTGTGAATCTGTCTTTTAGTAATGTTGATCCTAATGTATTGAATTACTGGCAGGACTGCCTTTTGTCTGGGACTTCTGTTATTTCTGTCCTGACCTCACATCAGAGGGTCCCTGATGGCTTTCCATTCTGCAAGAGAGACAGCTGTTGATGAAATATTTGTGATTTAAATTCAAGTCTACTGTTATTTTGTTTTTGGAGGAAAGCATGAAACACCAGCTGACACCAATAGAGTACAAAATTTTTCCAGCACACACACTCCAACATTAGTTGGAAGGGAACATACTCCAGTTGCTGGACATATCTGAAAGCTCTACTCCCTTTGCCATATTTAGCAGCCCTTTGCAGCCACACATTCCCCCCCACTGTTCCTTCCCTCCATGACCAGGACTGAACCCAAGAACCTGACAACCCAACCACTATCCTCCTCCTCCCTCAGCTTCACTGGGTGATCTTCTGAAAATCAAAAGCAGCAGCTCTGCTTTTGGAGAGCTGGTTAGCAGGAGAATTTCTTTCACTCTTTAGGCGACGTGATGAAGTGTTCTCAGAGTGACACTGAGCCTTAGACTGAGTCATTCTATATTTGCCATCTTGAATGTCAACCTGCTGAGCACCACATTTGAAAAAAAAATAAAAACAATAATAGGATTACTCAATCATTTATGACATATGAAGCATGCACTGCTGTTAAATGTAAAATCTTTGTCTTGGAGATTCTAGCTGCACTCCTGACTGTGTTTCAACAGAGGTGGCACCAACACCACTGATTGGCTGGCCCCTGATACAGGAGCTGGCCCCACCCACAATCAAGCCACTGTGGCATGCCTCGCTCAGAGCACACGGTCCTCTCCGAGAATAAATGTGCTACTATGTCATCAGAGAGGATACAATCTGTGTAATGCAGCTGAGCGGGTCAGGTCAGTGAAATCCCACACTTGTTCTATTTCAGACAGGAATGTGTTGGCTGCATTTCACTGTCTTGACACCCCAGTAGCCAAAATAAGAAGAAGAAGAAGAAGAAGAAAAGATTTGTCAGGGTTCATCACAAGCTCTACACCTGACCTGACTGGAGAAAGTGGGAGCTGAGCTGGTGTGATCCAGCTGCAGGAGCAGTAAGAATGGATGAGTGAAGAGAAAGGCAGAGAAGGTGTAGATCCAACCACATGGCAGAGTCACATCTAAGCTATATCAAGTGAGGACAAGAAACAACTTGGAAAAAATTGTAAAATTATTTTAACTTTGATGTCACAAAATAAAAATCATTTATACAGGTCTGCACAGACAGTCTCATCATAACATTGTGTGTTAAGCTTTAACCCTTGTGGACTATTGTGCAAAATAAGCTGTGATCTATCTTGTGGGTCAGAATGACCAGAAAAGCATGCTGGCCGGCATGCTACAAAATCGGGGTACCAGGCTCGTTGATACGAGCCATTCGTCCCTGTACAACCAAAGTGAGAGCTGTCTCCACATATTCGGCACAAAGTCAGACATGTTTCCAGTGGGTGTTGGACTCCTCCAGGGCTGCCCCTTGTCTCCGATCCTGTTCGTGGTGTTCATGGACAGGATCTCAAGGCACAGCTGGGGTGAGGAGGGTGTCTGGTTTGGGGGCCTCAGGATCGCATCTTTGCTTTTTGCAGATGATGTGGTTCTGTTGGCTTCATCAGACCTTCAGCAGACACTGGAGCGGTTTGCGGCCGAGTGTGAAGCGGCGGGGATGCGGATCAGCGCCTCCAAGTCCGAGGCCATGGTTCTCTGCCAGAAACCGGTGGACTCCTCCTCCAGGTTGGGGGGAGTGGCTTCCCAAAGTGAAGGAGTTCAAGTATCTCAGGATCTTGTCCATGAGTGATGGGAAAATGGAGCAAGAGATGGACAGGGGATTGGTGCAGCGTCAGCAGTAATGCGGGCGTTGTACCGAACCGTCGTGGTGAAGAGGGAGCTGAACTGCAAGGCGAAGCTCTCAATTTACCAGTCCATGTACGTTCCAACCCTTGCCTATGGTCATGAGCTCTGGGTAGTGACCGCAAGAACAAGACTGCGGATACAAGCGGCCGAAATCAGCTTCCTCTGTAGGGTGGCTGGGCTCAGCCTTAGAGATAGGGTGAGAAGTTCAGATATCCGGAGGGAGCTCAGAGTAGAGCCGCTGCTCCTTCGCATCGAAAGGAGCCAGCTGAGGTGGTTTGGACATCTGACTCGGATGCCTCTAGGGAGACTTACTTTGGAGGTTTTCTGAACATGTCAGCCTGGGAGGAGACCCTGGGGCAGAACCAGAACCCACTGGAGGGATTATTTATCTCGTCTGGCCTGTGAACGCCTCGGGATCCCACTGGATGAGCTGGAAAGCGTTGCTAGAAGTCTGGAATGACCTGCTTTGCCTGCTGCCTCCGCGACCCAGCCCCAGATAAGCGGAAGAAAATGGGTGGATCGATGGACAAGAAATAGTGATCACACAGTGCCAGCAGTAGCCTCTGTCTGCTGGCTACCTGTCCATTTCAGGATTGATTTTAAGATTGTATTGTTTCTTTTTTGGCACCACAGTATTTCGCAAAACCGTTTATTCATCATAGCCCAGTTAAAGCACCAAGGTCAACCAACTAGATGCTCTTGGATGTTCCAAGATCTAAATAAAGACAACCTAGCCTCAGCAGTGGCTGCTCCTAAACTCTGGAAACTTTTTAGGGCCAAAATAATAATAATTTCCATGTTCAGATGTGACAGACAGTAGATGCCCAGACAGTTCTACTGATACTACAACAGATACATGGCAGTCTGCCGGTCACATTGCCCCATATTGAAGACAGGAAAGCACAAAGTGTCACGGGCATGGTCTAGCCCCGCCCCCTTCTGGTCATCCAATCCCCTGCCGTGTGTGTCTCTGGTCTGTGGGGCTCTCTGCAGCTGCTGATCAGTGGATTAGGTGCAGCTGCGGGAGCCTCACACCTGCAGCTCATCCCATCAGTTGCTATAAAGACCGGTTTCACACGGCAGGGGACTTGGGATCATACTGCCTTCCTGCGTTGTCTCCACCTCATAAGACGACACCACAACACTGAGCCGCCGGAGCAGCCTTCTTCCACCCAACTGTCCTCCATGTGAGGACATGGACCTTCTCCGACAGTCCCACGGAGTAGGACTGGAACCCAGCCGCCCTCTTGGAGAGAGGGCGTGGACCTTTCCCTCCGCACTGCCCCAATCGGCGGGCCCGCTCCCCGAGGAGGACCCGGTGTCATTCCTGGCTGCCACAGCCACACTCTGCCAGCGACAGAGTGCGCCTCCCCCCCCGACCGCTGCCCCCAGGAGCCTGCTTTCCCCCCTCCCTCTCTGGTTGCAAGTTCTGGCCTTAGTTGGCATTATTATTACTTTGTGTGAGTTTCGTGAATAAAGACCTGTTTAATTTCGACCTGCCTGCCGCCTGCTCTGTGTAGCTCTCATTTGGGTTCACATTTCCCCCAAACCATAACACAAAGGCTCCTGTGGATGCTTCTGGAAGGCTCTGACTGTGGATTTTGTACACAATGTCAGTGATTATTCTGGAAGTACTGAGCACAGTGGTCAGATACCGCACAGGATTTCTGGAGAATTTAGAACTTAACTGTGTTGGGGCTGAGTTAATAGAACTGAACCTGTAATCATCAAAGCATTTTCAGTGTCTGACCTCTTCAATTACAACTCTTTTAAGAAAGAACTATGAGAGTGAAGATGATGAGGAATCTCCACACACAGCCTCTCTTCAAAACTAGGATTTGTTTTATGGGACATTTGTTTTCTTGGTGGATGTGCACTCAGAGCACTTGCAATGCAGACAGTCTCCAGAGTAAAAGATTCTGGGCCACAGGGGGACATCCAGAGAAGTGTCTGCACAGACCCTCACTAACCTGGGTGGATGCCAAATCCCTTGACGTGCCCTTGTGGACCTGCTGACGTGGAAAGAATGAAATGGTTGTAAGTCGCTGCAAAAGACCTACCTTGTCGGCACTTAATTGAAGTGACTCTGACTTTATTTTGTTGTATTGTAACTTTCATTCTTATTATTTCATTTTCTTTCCTTATTCACATTTGTTTATCGCGCTTTATATCTTGTTCCTCTACAGCACTTAAGTTTAGCTCTTGTGGTTTTAAAATATGTTTTGTTAGTAAATTTGACTTTAAATTTGGCCAACACAATTACTTTGTTAAAAAAAAAAAAAAAAAAAAAAAAAAGGTTTTGAAGGAAATGCAACGCAGATTTTGTTTTCCAATATAATAATCTGCAAAGTTCCGAAATGGGCCCACGCAGCTTTTCCATACAAATGCTTACAATGTGCTTTATTTGTTTTCTGTGTTATAATACCTGCTTGTAGTGACTACAGAATTTCTAAACTGTTTTGTGGCAGAACTTGTTCAAGATTGTGGAAAAATTAGAATTATGGTTTTTGTTTATTACAGAAAGGTTTCAGACAACATTTAGTGAAGACAGCATTCCCTAATCTTTACTGAAGGGCCTTTTCTACAGAACCCCCCCCCCCCCCCCCCCAACACACACACACACACACACACACACACACACACACACACACACACACACACACACACACACACACACACACACACACACACACACACGGTGATAAAATGACTGCTGGAGCCAGCAGTAATATTACACTCGCATCTAATTTCAAATTCATAGTCTGATGATGGAATATGGATTCTGCCTGCTGCCAGAGACAGCCATATGATCAGTTATTTAAACACACAGACACACTGTGCAGAGTCAGACTGACACAGCTGACGTGGCGTCCACACGGCATGTGGAATAATGTGTGGTGAGATGGAGAAAAGACTTCAGCTGGAGAGATTTAAAGGGGAAGGCCCCCTTTAAATCTCTCTGTCTCACGCATACATTTTGAGCACATTAAGTGCAAAAATATTTGCCCCCCTACAGAAATCTTCTATTTTTGCATTTTGTCACAATTTGTTTCAGATCATCAAACTCATTTTAATGTAAGACAAAGATAACCCAAGAAAACATAAAATGCATTTTTAAATGATTTCATTTATTGGAGGAAAAATGCTGTCCAGCCCATCTTGTCCGATTTTAAAAAGTAATTACCCCTTTATCTACCAATCTACCAAAGGACCAAATTCATTTTAACAACTGGGTTAAATTTCACCAGCCACTCTCATATATGATGACTGGCAGGCTTGTTGAATTTAAACATCACTAAATAGAACCTGTCTGGTATTATAAAGGGTCTCAAAAAGCAGCACAATGAAGCCACTGCTAAGGTTCAGGGACTCCAGGGAACCACAGTGAGAGACATTATTCAGAAATGGAGAAAACATGGTGTACCTTCCCAGGAGTGACCCAATTACCAACATTTCTACAAGAGATATCTAATACAGGAGGTCACAAAAGAACCCAGACACACATAAGCACTGCAGGCCTCACTGGCCTCAGTTAATTTACATGATTCCACAATAAGGAAGACACTGGGCAAAAGCGACATCCATGAGAGAGTTGCAAGACACAAACCACTACTGATGAAAAAAAACATAAAGGTTGTATGGAATTTGCAGGTAACACTGTATCAGTTACCTGCTGACGATCACGATTGCTATCTTAATACAAATTGACTGTGATTTATCCGTTGGAAATCATACAAGGAACAAATGATTAAACTGTGGGGTGTTTCTGAGTCCCATCAATTCCTGCCACCCGCTACATATTTAGGTCACGCAATGTATCAAACCCCAGCCAGACAATGGTGAAGCTCCTGTTTCACAAATCCTTTATTTACTTTCAGCCATCAGTCTTATTTTGAACACAAATTCACCTTTCTGTCTTTTACTCCTTTCTTCAGGAAACACTGTAAGGTGCTAGGTGCTTCTGAGTTTACACTCATCATTTTCTAGACAGCAACAGCATGGAACCATTTTCCTTCATCTTTATGTGAATTTTCGGACTTTTCAGCAGCGTCTTCGTCATGTCAAGAAACCGCTTCTTAGATAAATACTTTCTGTGCCGCTGGAATGGTTGCAAAAGTAAAGCCCGTTGCATTAAAAATACGCCTTAAAAATAAAAGCCTGGAGGGAATGGTTATTTTAACACTATCAAAACAAAGGCTTGCCAAAAGTGATGAACTGATCAGTAGACCTTTATAAGAGTAATTTACATGTCATTCGGTATAAATATATATTGTGCACATGCATAACCAGTTTTTGCTCAGCACAAGGTCATTTTTTATTAAAGATTACATCCATCGGAATGGCATATATATGGCATTGTGTTTGTATTTGTATGTTAAGAACTTGGGGTTTAAATCAATTGTAAGAAGCGGTACCATTTCATCCGTTTTTTTTCCTGACAATTCTCTTGCCGCAATATGGATTCTCAGCTGAGAGAAAATGTCACATCTGCAAACCTGCTGAGCTTGACGTTAGTAATGACAGAGAACAAAGCCATGCACTTACAGCAGGCAAACTGTATTCTGACAGGAAGCTACATGCAATCAGTTGATGCAGATTAGAAACTTGATTCATCTATGGTATTTATCATCTGTGTATAGATAGAATGAATATTCTATCTATAAATTATCTATCTATAAATTGCATGTATCCTTCATTGTGAGACAGTGTCTGACTAAAACTTAACCCTTGAGTATTGAGTTTAAATGAATGAAGTTTGAAGTTCAACACCTCTAACATGTTAAGGCCTTTGTCTTGTGTTTGTTTGAGTGGGCTATTTTTTATTCAATAAATTTGCCCACCCTGGATTCAACATATAAAATGTAGAAGGTATAAATACTTTAAGGGTTATAAAATTTTCAGATATCATGCCTGACCTGAGTACAAAAATGCACACACAAATTTATATCATGTTCTCTGAGAAAATATGAAAAGATGTTCACACTGTTGCAGCTATTCCACAAACAATTGTGTACAAGATAAATAAATATTCACATACAGTACATACTTAAGCATTATGACACATCAGTGTAAAATTCAAGTGAGCAAAAAACGTTGTACCACTGAAGTACCTGTACATTTCTGCACACACATTTATTTATATTTAGCTGAGAAATAAAAAGGCATTCAGACAGCTCATCTGCTTAGGCCGATGCTGTCTCTGTATTGATAGGTTCTTCTTTTGGTCCAACTTTCCACCAAGATTCAATGGATTTGACCTTTTAGTTTTTGCATAACCTTGCCATGAAATAGTTCTGAAAACACTTTGTAGAGGATTGAACATGCAAATTAGCAGACACAACCGGACATGCTCATTTGTGGGGAGTCAGTGTAAGATGTTCCACTGTACTCATGAAGCCATCTTACTGAAAAGCAGCTGCTGGAGCCACCCAAAGGTAAAAAGTGATATAAATGTATTGTTAAATCAATATGGCTATGTAAATTCTGCATGTTGACAGCTGCTTGCACCTCACTCAACACTTGTTTGTAATCATTTTTTTGTCTCTGGCAAAGGAAGATGACATTCAGTTCTTGCTGTCTACATCTGCAAATTTTGTCATTTCCTCCCCAAGTCCGTAAGGAAGGCTAATGACCTTAGGTCAGGTATGTTGGAGTGTTTGCTTGCATTACAGAAATATAGAGTGACAGAGCAATCGGCAAGAGCCGTCCAGTCCATTTGTAGCTGAATTTTTGTTTGCATTCTCTATATGAATTTAAGGACTTCCTCAGTGGATGTGGTTATGCTGTCACACTTCCTGCTGTAATTTGCAGAATCTTTCAGTCTTTGATTTTGACAGGTTGTACTGGCCTCCTACTATGATGTCCAGCTTTTCCTTTTGTTGGGTGGATGACGAATTGGAAAGGATTTGACTAAAGCAGGGCAGGACCAAGATGTTCCAAAGCAAATCAAACACAACAAGGATAGGAATCATGACATTTCTGAAGTCAAGATGAAAAGTGGTGCAGTATCAGTGAGACTAAAAGGGAGGTTCTCGGTTTCGGACAATGCAAGTTCAAGCACATTGTCCCTCTGACAGGAAACCTGCAGACCCACAACACAGTAAAGGAATTATAAACTGCATCTGGCCTGGAATAGCCTCTTACACTAACATTTGAAAAGTTCCAAAATTTCTCAAAGAGGTGAAATGTGATTTGGACAAGGGTGAGGGCTGCTCTGGAAATACCCAATTCAATTGCATAATTAGGCACTGATATAACAAAAAACTGAATTTGTCAGCAGTCTGACCACAGACACTTGTACAGACTAAAACCTTGATATTTAAAGAATATTGAATGAAGAACTTTGTGAAGAGCAGTTTTGGAAAAGCATAGACTTCATCCCTCAGATCTGCAGATGTTGGACTGACTCACTGATGTTTTCAGTTCCTCCAAAACCCAAAGACAAATAAATAGGAGGAAATAAGGAGTCAGGAGTGACTCTCAATTACTCATCTCTAAATTTAAAACAGGTTGTGGTGATATTATGTAATGAAGCTGAGACTCCTGCAGGTTGGAGATGAGTGATGAACGTTTCTCTTTGGTTCTTTTCGTTTCGCATCAAACATTTTAGATGTAAACATAGAACAAATTGGTTTTGGTGACCCAGTGGCCAGAGTCAGGTCTGTGCAGTAATTAAACAAACAGAAATATGATATTACACAACTTGTTTTGTTTCCAAGCATGAAGTGAGCTTCATTTATACAGCTCTGGAAAGTATCCAACTTTGCAATAAGCATTACAAGTTACCTTTGCAGTAACACCAGGAGCAGTGAGTCTCTCCACAAGAGAAAACTTTGACAGTAATAGTTAAATCACATACAATTGCACAGAACTGTCAGGACTTCTTGATCTGATCTAATTTGCAGCTTTTAGAATGATAACAAATTTGATGAAGGTTAAGAAATATATCTACAACCATTGGCCTGGATTTTGTTACAGCTTCATACATCTGGTCCTCAAAGGATGAATATCTGCTGACAGTTTGGTCACTGTATAATACTGTCTACTAAAGCCAATAAATTTAAGCTTGCTTCCAGAACTATTTTTTCAGGTGTGTCAGCAGCTTTGCAGTTTAATAAGCTACTACTAACTACTTCATGTATTACTTCTTTATTTAGTGCCAACAGTAGCCAGTAAATGCATCACATAAAGTGAATAAGCCAATAACTAGTAAAAAGGCCACCTATTTAAGTCACCTATTTTTGAGTGTATTTTAATGGTCACAGTACAGTATATCACTTAAAAAATGAAGTGGAAAGAATTTATACGATTCCTAATTCATAAATGGAACAAAATCATTACTATCACTTTGTCTCCATAGTTTTTGTTGTTGTTGTTTTACCTTGCGCAGTAGTGGATTTAAAAAAACAAAACAAAACAAAGCACAGTAATCAGTTTTTTCTGTTACAGATTTTCTGGAAATTTGGTCAAAATATGACGACTTATGGCAGTTGTTTCTAGGAAAACGGAGATTCTCTTATCCTGTTCTGGCTTGTCATATAGATATATCATCATTGCCCGTGTGGAGTTATATAAAAACCATAAAGGTTTTGGCGCATATTGTCCACCACATTGTGTTTTTACCCTTTAGACTTGACACATCAGTTTCCTTTGTTCCAGTCAACCACTGGCTTTTATCATTTGAAAATCAACAGTCAGTGATGAGTTGGTAGAAACAGTATTACAAACAAATGATGTTACATGGAAATGAACATGGAAAACTGGCCTTGGTGCAACAAGGATGATCTGATACCTGAGAATTGGATGCTTAGTTGTTCACAATCCAATCTAATAAGTATTCAAACAAGATCCAAGTGATGATGACGATTAGATAAATCTAAAGTTCATTAATTCATAATTGTGATGAGTGTGATTGATCATCTATGCAGGTTTAGTTTATTTTCACTAAAGGTTAACCAGTGGGTGCCTGGAAAGACTGATGTCAATATAAAGACCTACTGTGTTCTTGTACAAAGCATGTAAAACTGCATGCAACCCTCCATGAGGTTAGAAAGCACAGAACAACTTCTGTGTGAGGCACTATGGATCACGAGCTGACTACTGCTTGAAAAAAATCTGAATTAAATTGTGGTGAGCTTTTTTGGTGCATTTTGGTTCATGTTTGATATTTTCTGTTCCACTGTGGCAGAATAGAATCAGCTTCAGACAACACTATGAGTCAAATTCAGCTGTCTGCTGTCTGAGGGAAGTACAGTCATTTCTAAAACTGTCTTAATCTAGTCGACAGAGGAAATCAGTGCAGGATGCCCATCAGCTGCCCTGTGCGGAAATCACTTCAGTCCATCTTGTAGTACTCTGTTACTCTGAGAGTCAGGTACTTGATCAAAATGACTGGACACAAGGAGGAGGGAAAGTCCTCTTGTCAGGGCTCCTTCTCCAGCCTCAGAATCTACCCCCACCTGATCCTCTTTACCTCCCTCTGTTCTCCTTCTTTCCATCCTCCCTCTCTCCCATTCACTGCTGCTCACTCGCCCTTCAGCACCGCTTTTCCACGGCTGCAATTAATACATTGATTTCATCAGCAGGTATCCTAGACAGCTGCGGATCAGCCACCTCCCTCATCAATAAAGACCGGTTTGTCACTCCACTCCCTGCCAGATCGTAAATGCAGTTCTAGCTGTTAGTCTTGGCTCAGCACATTTTGTGTCTCGGGTTCTCTAACCTGTTTAACACCTGTCCACTCTGCCTGCAGATCCTCTGACCGCACTGTCGGGATGAGAAGGGTATGTCTGCAGAGCCGGAGGCTGCACGGAGAGGGCTGCACGGAGAGGGCTGCACGGAGAGGGCTGCACGGAGAGGGCTGCACGGAGAGGGCTGCATACTTCCGGTCGCACATTTAGAGCATTTTTTTATGTTAGCACAATAGATGGTCACTAAAGTACACAAGTTCCGGTTTAAATGCAGAACTTACGGCTTTAAAGGATGATTTCACTCAAAATATAGCTAACTAGCAAATTTGTACCTCTATTGCAAATATCAACAGTTTTTATACCTTACTTCTTTCACCAGCACAATTTGCATTTTCTTTTACATATAGGTTTTCTTATTTTTCCTAAATGTAACATGTTTGAACTACTAAAAACCTTGAACTTCCCCATGGGAATGAATAAAGTGTCTGTCTGTCTGTCTGTCTATCTATATTTCTGCTTGAGCTTTAGTAAGTACTTCAGTAGGTACATTACAGTGTAAAAGGCTGTATATCCCCGCACACATATATATACATTGAAATGATTCCCATGCACCCCACAAGAAATGACTTGTTAAACTGGGGTACATTTTTTCAATGTCTGTTACAAACTGTAACATACTATATTACTATATTTAAATCTGTAGTAAGGACATGTTTCACACTGAAATACAATCATTTACATGCCATACCAGTGAAATAGTGGTAAGGTGTATGCTAAGAAATGTTCACTTTTCATTTAAATGTAGCTCATTTTTAACCTCAATGTCTAGACGTCTCTGGACCTCTGAATCACCAAATCAGTGCTTCGCTTTGGGGTAATTCACCAACTATTGAATAGGGAGAGATGTAGCTTAGACAGAGTGAAAGGTGTGTTGCATTTTTAGTTCTGATTCACAAACCAACACATCTGGTCAGCAGAACCACTGACTACGCCTTTTCCTTTCTTTGCCAACCAGCCAGTGTGTGTGTGTGTGTGTGTGTGTGTGTGTGTGTGTGTGTGTGTGTGTGTGTGTGTGTGTGTGTGTGTGTGTGTGTGTGTGTGTGTGTGTGTGTGTGTGTGTGTGTGTGTGTGTGTGTGTGTGTTTAAATCCCAAAGCTAACATCCGTAGCTGGTAGATCCCAGCTGATAGAAGAGCGGCTCACACTGATGGAATCATAATCCAGAGACAGGAAGTAGGTGGCTGAGTGTGTTATTATAGTGCCAGCACACACACAAACACACACACAGCTGACAAAGAGGGAAATTATGTACTGCCTTTGAACCTCAAAGGATCTCTGCAGGTTGTTGGTGTGTTTTCTTGAGTGGGTAGATCAACGCTATAAATTACAATGAATTGTGTGTGTGTGTGTGTGTGGTTTTTCTTTCAGAATATAATTCCTTAATGCTCCACAGTTGTTAAAAAGAACCAACTGACTTGTGTAATCTAAAAAGAGATGCTTATATCAACAGTCTGAAGAGAGTCCTTGTCAGTTATGCACATATACTCCTACTCCTTCATAAAAATCTAATGTCATCTGAATATGGTGGCTTCATGTCTGAATGGGTACCTGCTTACTTGACTATAAAAGTCACGATGACCATCCTACTATGTCAGGCTTAGTAACATTCTTGTATCACCTTCAACACAGCACAAGGTTGAACTACATGTTATCACATTAATGGATAGGCATTCACATGCAACAGTGCTCTGAATTGTAAGAAGTGATTTAAGAAAGTCTTTTTCCACATTTCAGCACAAATACTGATACAAATACATTACAAAGAGCAAAAAGACACAGTCTGCTGCCAAAATCATTAAGCTTTTTTCTTATTCACATTGCAGTACAATTCATTCTAAATAGATTTCTAGATAGATAGATAGATTTCTATATAGATGGATTTATAGTTTTATAGATTTATAGGTTTCTAGATTGATTTCTAGATTTCTGGACTGATTTCTAGAATGATTTCTAGATTTCCAGATTGTTTTCTAGATTGATTTCTAGATTGACTGATTGATTTCTAAATTCCCAGATTGTTTTCCAGATTGATTGATTTCAAGACAGATTAGTTTCTAGATCGGATGACATGTTTCTGCCCCGCGGTCTCCTCATCCCTGCTGGTGCAGAGTGGATCCGGGGAACCTCCCGGCTCTCCATAGTGACCCACTGTCACCTATTTGCCCAGACCTGCCAGCTCCTGCCAGGTTTGGCCTGGTTAACACAAGATTGCTTGCAATAAGACACTCACACTGAAGATTTCTTCACATCTCGAGAACTGGACTTCCTCTTTGTTACCGTGACTTGGCTGAGTGCTGGTGAGTCCAGTGCCTTCACAGAACTTTTACCTGGCATGTGTTGCTATTTTAATTCTCCATGGACATCTGGTCGAGGAGGAGAAATTGCAACTAAAGAGTGGGCCATAAGTTTCCATACCTAGGAAAATGTACAATGTATATTTTTTTATGTTTCAGATACCCTAGAAGATGCGTTTGACACTATCTTTGGGGGCACTTGAAGGCCATGGTGTATCAGGTGAAGATACGAGACATAAATCATCTCAAGGAACGTATCACCAACACCATTACAAGCATAACTTCAACTGTGCTAATGCAAGTTCATCAACAGTGGGAAACACATTAATATGTGTTTTCGAAACAATAGTAATCATATAGAGCACATTATGTAAATAAAAACGGTTGTCCGACATAAAACATTTATTTTTCCTATGTATGAAAACTTATGGCCCACCCTGTATTTTTAAAAGTGATTTTAAATGAAAACAGATATCCCTGTCTTTGGCCTTCACCAACTTTGAATTAAGTTTGTTTGAGATGGGATGTTCTCACACAGTGCTGTGTGCTGTGGTTCATTGGTCTCCTAAATATAATATAGACTTTTTAACTGACTTTTCTGGGTTCTTGGCTGACATCGTGGCAAAATATGACCAGGTCCTGATTGTTGGTGATTGTAATATTCGTGTATGTTGTCCGGAAATCCCCTTGGTGAGGGATTTCTTAAACATAATTGACTCTTTTAACGTTGTACAGTCTGTACTGGGCCCGACACATGTTCGTGGTCACATACTTGATCTTGTTTTATCATATGGTCTGCCTGTTTGTAACTTGGAGATCTGTGAAGCGTTCTTCTCTGCTCATATGCTTGTACTTTTCAAAGCTGCTGTATGTGGTAACAGTTAAATCTCGCGCCGCTGCTCGCAGATGCTTGGTTATTAATTCTTCCACTGCTGCTGGCTTCTCAGCCGCTTTCAGTCAGAACTGCATCACTCCCAATCCTGTGTGTGATGATGCAGAGGCTCTTAGCTCTTAGTTTCTTGATACCTGTCAAACTGCCATTGACGCTGTGGACCCATTAAAGAGCAGGCAGCATAGAGTTCTACTAGAGCCTTGGTTGAATCAAACAACCCGCACTGCCAGACGGGAGTGTCGCAGAGCTGAGCGCAAGTGGAAAAAAGATAAATTGAAAGTGTCTTTTCTAATGTTGAGATTGTTGGCGTCTTTACCAGTCCACTGTGAAAGAGGCTAAAAGGAAATATTTCTCTGATATTGTTGTCTTAAACTGTCACAAACCTTGTGTGCTGCTTAAAGTGATTAACTCTGCTCTGAATGCACCACAAACTGGAAGTTCAGCCCTCCCATACTGTGTGTGAAAACTCTGCACTTTTTCACTGCTAAAGTCGCTTCTACCAGAGCACTAATTTCATCTCCTACTTATGACTCCTCTGTGTCTGTTCCCTGTTCTGCTGTTTTTGACTCATTTGAGCCTGTGACCCTGCCTTTTGTGCCGGAGACTGTAGGTCATTTAAAGCCATCAGGTTCACCCAATGACCCTGTTCCTCCTCGACTCTTTAAGGAGGTTTTCCCTACTGTTAGGCCACATTTATATAGCATCATTAACAGCAGTCTGTCCTCTGGAGTGGTGCCTGTAAACTGAATTGGTAAACTGGATCCTGCTGTTATTGCTAATTTTAGGCCAATTTCTAAATTGTCCTTCCTCTCCAGAATCTTAGAGAACATTGTTTACTCTCAGCTCATGGATTTTTAAATGAACAAAATGTTCTGGAGATTTTACAATCTGGATTTAAAAGATTGCACAGCACAGAGTCGGCCCTTTTAAGAGTTTTTAACGACATCTTTTTAGCTACTGACTCTGGTCACTGTGTAATCGTGCTCTTAGATCTAACTGCGGTATTTGACACAGCGGATCATGACATCCTGGTTGCTCGTCTGGAGCAGTGGGTGGGCATCAGTGGCACGGCTCTGAAATGGTTCAGGTCCTACCTGTCCCATCAGACATTCTGTGTTAGCCTTGGTGACTCTGTGTCCTCCACTGCTCCTCTCTCATGTTGGGTCCCACAGGGTTCGGTGCTGGGCCCTCTTTTATTTTCTTTATACCTTCTCCCACTTGGTTCCATTCATAGGAAGCATGGCATTTTATTCCACTGTTATGCTGATGACAGCCAGATCTATGTCCCCCTCAAAAAGGGTGATTCATTTCCCCTTAAGCCACTGTTAAATTGCTTGGATGACCTCAAGGTCTGGATGTCTCTAAATTTTCTAAATTTTAATGAAAAAAGATTGAAGTGATGATCTTTGGTGGTGCCTCCGTGACATGGCATGAGTCTGGAAGCAGGTCCATCTGCATCCATCAGTGCAAGAGCATGCTAAATTTTAGATGGTGCAGAACCCAAAGATAAAGATTGTGACAACAGTTGGAAAAAATAAGTTGTTCTGCAGAAAACTGTAAACAAACCTCCATTTTGTTTGTGTTTGAACAGTAAGCTTCCAGAACACCACATCCTCTATTGCTATTCCAGGGCTGTAGACTGTATATATTGCAGCAGCAAAACCTGTTGTATAGGACAAGACTGCAACAAGCATTAATATGAAAGGTTATGGTGCACAGTTTGCACAGTTTACCAATGTGTCAGGCATAATCACCTTCAGATAGAGCGCACAATGGCACCGCTCTGAAACCAGTTGTTTCTAATGGTTTTCACTGTGTAACACTGGTTTGGCATGGCATTGAGCAATGTGCAGGAGTTGAAGTTCAGATTAGGTGAACTTTTAACAGCAGGCACAACATTCTGGTTGTCAGTAGAAAAGAGACATCCAGACAGGCACAGAAGACAAAATGAAGGATAAATTGATGAGTGTGGCTTGCTAAGTTTGCATTTGTCATCATGAGGAAAGCCTTGTTTTGGAAACAGGTTTCCATTAAGAAGGCATGGCTGGTGTGTTTTAAGCTCTTTATCTGCAATGAGTGGTTTTAACAGTCAGGTAGCTTATTGTAGGTTTGCAATAAGCGTAAACAGATTTCAGGTTTATGTGTTACCCTTAAAAAGTCTACATACCTTTACATTAAAGTTTATTGATTGAGGTAAAGAGGTATAATTTTCAAAACATTTAGTTGATTTAGTGACATAGTCCCATTATTAGTGTTGAAAAGGCTGCCTATTTTACTGTTCCCAGTGCAAACTGATTCATATGAAAGGGCCATAGGACTTTCGCTTTTTTTTCCCCTCACTTGAAGCATCTCAAGAAAACATCACGACGGAATGAAAACCATTTCCCCTATGCTGAAACTCTTTCCAAGACACTTCCAAATGTAAATAAGGTCCGCTTTTACGCTTTGTATGATGAACTTTTAATGCACGAAAGTTTCGTGTAATCAATTTTCATTCATGCGAGCAGTCACCATGTTTGAGTCTTGCATCCAGTTCTACTTAACAGATCCATGACCAACGCCAACCAACTGGTCTGTACTTAGATTGTGGCTAATGACAACTAAAGACTGAGAAAGGTCTTTATGATTACATAGAAACCAGAAAGCAGGCAAGTTTGGTAGCATGAAAAGTTATCTGGGATGCGCACTATTTACCATCTGTCCCTGTATTTAATCACAACAATACACAAGGAGCTTCATTCTGGTGTTGCTCATCAATACTATTTGGTTAATCTTTGCTGCTAAGCCCCCCGATGGAGAAAACTAGCAGAAAAAAGCCTTTTTGAATGACTTCCAGTTACTTAAATCCAAGTGCTACACACACTGCTATCTCCACAACTACAAAACACTCTTAAAATGCCCAATCTATTGACTTTGTGTCTCTGTGTGTGTGAAGATGTGCAGAAAATGCTTTCTGTCATCATTAGGTTAAAGTTACAGTAAAATGTGTGTGAAGGATTTACTGGTTGTGAATATGCAGCCACATAAGGGTGTATACTGGGACACAATATGAGGTATTGTGTATGTGGATTAAAAAGATTTGTCATAATCTGCTTTACATAATTTACACCAAACAAATAACGAATCATAAAAAAGCAAGTTAGGTAACTTGTCTATATCCTCAGTGGAAATGTGTTTATTTATCCATGTTGGCCCAAAGTCAGAATGATCAACATCCTACAAGAAACACTGTAAGATCCCCTCACCAAGTTAACATAATCACAGCTTTAAGGGGTTCCGGCTTTCAAACCTCAGTACCTCCCTCCTTCCTGTCTGTCATCTGTCCCTCCCTTTTCTCTCTCTCTCTCTCGCTCTCGTCTCTCCTTCCTATATGTCTCCCTCACTCTTCCTGCGTCTCTCTCTCTCTCTCTCTCTCTCCTGTGTGTCTCTCTGTCCTGCATGTCTCTCTCTCTTTGTCCCTCTGGCTCCCTCTTTCTGCATCTGTCTGTCTCCCTTGTCTCTCTCACTCACCCTCCTGCTCTGGGTGCCTGCACTGCTGATTGCTGGGATGAAAGTCAGCTGTGTCAATCAGCTCATTCAACTCACCTGTTTTCAATCCCCCCTCCCTCACAGAATATAAACCTGGTTCAGTCATTCACTCCTTGCTGGACCACAGACTGTCAGATCCCCACTTGGACTCAGTCTGCAACCCCCTCCCGATTTCCCCACATGGACTTAGTTCTTCTCTCGGATTCCAACCAGCCCTGTTTCTGTCTCCAGTCTGTTGTACCTGTTAGTGATGGGTAGATGAGACCTCATGAAACGTTGCGGCACATTCCCTGAACTGTATTGATACTGTGTCAGTACTGTGTTGCTCCATACTGACACCTGCTGGATCTTAAAAATCATTACAGGCAAAATTTTAATTTAATTAAATAAATTTTAAAATTTAAATGTGAAATTTAAACTTTTAATAATAATAATAATAATAATAATAATAATAATAATAATAATAATAATAATAATAATAATAATAATAATAATAATAATAATAATAAAAGAGCAAGCAAAAATGGTTCTCATAATTTTTCCCAAAACAGAATAGTGCAAATAAAATAGTGCAACCAGAATGTGCAAATAGAATAGTGCAAGCAAAAAGAATAAAGTGACTTGTAAATGTAGGTTATTTAATGTTTCATAAGTCCGACAACAGAGGGGAAGAAACTGTTTTTGTGGCGGGAGGTTCTAGTCCGTATGGACCATAGCCTCCTGCCTGAGGAAAGTGGCTGAAAAAGTTTGTGTCCAGGGTGAGAAGGGTCGGCTGCGATCCGGCCTGCACGCCCCGAGTCTTGGAGACGTACAGGTCCTGGAAGGAAGGGAGGCCGATCACCTTCTCAGCAGAGCTACAATGCTCTGAAGTCTGTGTCTGTCCCTGGCAGTGGCCCCAGCGTACCACACAGTGATGGAAGAGGTGAGGATGAACTCCATGATGGCGGTGTAGAACTGTACCATCACCTTGGATGGCAGCTGGAGTTTCCTAAGCTGCCGCAGGAACTGTATCCTCTGCTGAGCCTTCTGGATGAGGGAGCTGATGCTCAGCTCAACTTGAGGTCCTGGGTGATGGTGGTGTCTAGAAGTGGAGTGAGTCCACAGTGGTGATGGGGGTGTCAGTCAGGGTGATGGGGGCAAAGAAGCTGGGGCTTTCCTGAAGTCGATCCTCATCTCCACTGTCTTCTGAGCGTTGAGCTCCAGGTGGTACATACTGATTTAATGACCTAGTATATACACAATAATATAATTTAAGTTATTGTACTTTATATTGTATAATTTCATATCTTAATTTAGGTTTAAAATATCTTTGATATCTTTAGATACAGTCAATAAATAATGTGAATGTGTGTCATAAGGTGAAAATCAAAGGGAAAGTGTTGTGAATGTGAGGATGCTTATGTACTTGTCTTTGAGGCAGGGAGGGGATTTTTTTAAAAATACATTTTTAACCAAAATCCAAGGTCTTGTCATTCAGGATTTGAGTTCTGATGGATCTGAACTGAGAAGAACAGGATGAAACAACAAGGGAATAAAAACATGACGGGCGCCTGGATAACTCAACGGGTGAAGCGGTGGACCCATGTACAGGGGCTGCTCCCCAACGCAGTGGCCTGGGTTTGATTCCTGGCCATGGCCCTTTGCTGCATGTCTCCCCCCAACTCTTCTCCCTCCTTTCCTGTCTCACTCCACTGCATCTATACAATAAAAAGGCCAAAAAAATAACTTTAAAAAAAGGAAATGACAAATTTAAAAATTATCATTTAAAAAAATGATTTACAAATAAAATTCCCTGCTACGGTCATCCAGTGAGGTGTGAGGGGAAGGGTGACTGAGAGCCAATGAGAAGAGGAGTACGGGGGCTTCTTCATATATAAAAATGGAGTAGGCTGCTACATAGGCCACAACATCGAATAGAACTTACCATGGCTAAGAAAATGTTGGATGTCCTGGGGTATGCGGTTCCCCGAGTGAGCGGTGGCAAAGCTGGGGCACTGCCACATCCAGAGCCAGCGGTCATCAGCGAGACACCCATCACCATCTTCCATGAGATGCCCTTGATACTACGAGGCCCTAGGAGACCCGCTAAAAGGTAATACTCATTGTAAAGTGTAATTCTTTATTCATCTTGAGAAGAAACGTGATCATCCCTGCCTAATTTTTGGTATTGCTTGGTATGGTATTCAGAACTGTCTACTAAAAGTAACCACCAGATAAGCTCAAGGGACACTGTCTTGGATAAAAAGAGTGATTGAAAAAAATGGTTAGGTTTTTACACGCTACAGCAGCTGGACATACACAAATCATGATCGGTAGCAAAAAAGAAGTACAACAGCACAGGAGGACCTTAATAAAGGGACCTCATGAAGCTAAAAGCTGTCAGGTTGATGTTCCAGTCTGTAACTACAAACATGAATCTGTGTAGATTTTCTGTTAGTCTATAAAACTCACCTTAACCTGGTTTAGACTGCCATATTTTTTGATCACTTCTTCCTTGGCTGTCACGTTTCTTTGAATTATGTGAGCACGAACATCTGCACTATAAGAAAAGATATATATCAGGTTGCACCTTATGCAATGTTTAGATCACTGGAACCTGAAATGTTTCATACAGTTCAGAACTCTAAGAATCCTGTAAATAAACCATCCATGTTCAAGAAGTCAACAGAATTCCTAGTAAGTGTTTTGTTATTTTAGATGTTCCAGCTGAACTTGAGATGTGAAGAGATACTACGATGAACTGAAATGCAGCTCAAAAGATATACATTTGAGGTAACATCTTGAATGCAAGTATAATATATTTTTAAAGAGCCTTGATTCTGAACAGTTTTTGTTCTCCTGAAAGTTAATAACAGCTTGAATTACAGCAGAGCTGATGTCCATGACACATGTACAGGAACATCTGAGTGAAGCTGCTGCTAAAAGCTTCAACTAAACCATCAGATTTCATGTTCCACTGTAAACAGTTTGAATCAGATGTTGAGTCCTGACTGATGTGACTGTTTTCCATCATTGTTCAGTGTTACAACCTGTCTGTCTGTCTGTCTGTCTGGTTGCTGTTTCAGCTTCCATCAGTGGACAGAAACTGCAGAGTCCTGGTCTCCCACTGAACATCTCTGAGGAATCACTGACTCAACACAGGACACTCTGGATCTGGTCTCAACCATTTTTATTAAGTTGGTTTCTACGGACTCTTTGATGCTTTGTTTGATTTGTTCTTTGACTTTGTTTTTATGAATTTTGTGCCGAGAGATTAGAGATTTTTTGGAAGTTTTTTTCCTTTTATTGATTCCAGTCCAGAGGCAACTTAAAAAGTAGAGAGAGATGAAATGCAAAGAGCTCTGGTTGGATTTGGACCAGCGATGTTGTGGTTTTCATCATAAAGGTACAAACCACAAAACATTTAGATTTTAAGGATTGACCTGTTCTTTTCTTGTTTTCCATGTTTTCTGAGTTTAGTGTGGGTTCATTGGGATGGGAACACTGCAGGTTCAGGGATTAGATCAATGTGTGTCATTTTAACCTTGAACCTTGAATACATCTCAGACTGCAGGTTTGATTTAACACAGATTTTAGGCTTTTAAAAGAATTCCTTTAACAAATATTTACTTAATGGGAGATAATGTTGGTGCTCACATTGGAAATGCAGAGAAACAGATGAAAGTAATAAAGCAGCCGCTTCTTACTGGAAATGAACATCATATATTATATTGTTGTTGTTTTATTTTGCATATAATCTACACTGACTCTAAATGAATACATGTTTTTGATATGATGTCCAACACATTTAACCTTGAACCTTGAATATAACTCATACTGCAGGTTTGATTTCATATAGATTGTAGGTTTTTAAAAGACAGACCTTGAATTACTACTTTTCTTTTACATTCAAGGACAAATATTTACTTTATGCAAGATAACAGTGTCATAATTTACTATATCATTGTGGTTTTATGTCTAATCTGTACTGACTCTAAATCTAAACATGTATTTGATTTGATCTGCTGTCTAATAAACCTGAGTAAAAGTGTACATGTAGTTTATTTCTTTTTTGCAGGGGTGTCAAACATACGGGATGACTTTGTAAAGTGTAAAAATTACAAAGAAAACTTTAACTGCACTTTGTAAATTTGTAAAACTGTAAGTTTAAAATAATTTCTAGACCATGACAAGTTGTTTTGATCATGAAGTAAAATACTAGATTGTTCAGTTCCACATAGCTGTGACTAAATATTTTGAGCCTTTGTAGACACTCTGTGATCTGGAAGTTGTAATGCAGATGTGTTAATGATAAACTGAGGCTTAATATTGTTGAAATTGAACTTTCAGCTTCGGATACTTTAATAAGATAGTTCATTAAATGTGAACATTTTCAGAATGTTCTTTTTTGCACTAAAACAAAGGGGGAAATGGAGTTGTGGTTATTTCTAGGTTATTAGGCTGTGATTTTTCACTTGAGATCTGGTTGGACTACATGTGGCCCCTGAACTAAAATGAATTTGACACCCAGGTCTGAAATGATAGAGACATCCACGCTGACTGAATATTTAAACCAGATTATACAGATGCCTCGGTACGTTCAGTCTAATTTACTGAAGCAGAATGTCAAAACTGTACCTTCAAATCTCTGCATCAACTTGCTGAGAAATATGACACTGAACATACAGTTACTCCTGGTAGAGTCTTAAATGAAGTCTAACTCCCACAGAGTTCACATCTGCTCAATGTTTAACACAGACCAAGTCCAACACTCTGGATCATGAAGTGGCTGCTGGACAGATTGGGTCCACTGGGGGGAAACTCATCATCTCCTGCTGAACAACACTGACTCCTGCTGGGTCCAGGATGTTCCAGCACCTTCCTCAAAGACACTGAGGACTAAACAGTGGTCAAAAATCCAGCTGATTCATATGTAGGGTGTTTTATACTGCAGCTTAGATAGTCCTGATCCTCAGTCATACATAAAGGGATGTTACCCTGGAACATGAAACTAGAGCTTTAACTGCATTTTCTTTCTGAAATTATACATTTTCCCTCAACATATTTCTTAATGTGAAAACGTAAAGACTGCAAAGTGCTCTGATAGTCAACAGGTCAGCAACATGTTTGGTTGAATAGGATTCAAATGAAAACACATTTCAGTTCACAAGCCTGCAAATTGAGATCAAACCAGTTGAGCAGTTATTTATTTTAAAGGCCTCTACAAACTATAGAGAAAACATACAGAGAATGTTTTTTTTTTTCAAGCAAAAACGACCAAGATGATCCATCTGTCATCAAATAAAAGTAAAAAACAAATCTCAAGCAAGCATAAGTTATGGTAACTGGACTAACCTCGTGTGAGTCGAAAACGTTTCACCTCTCATCCAAGAGGCTTCTTCAGTTCTGAAAGCCTGGTGGGGAGTACCAGATATTTATCCACCAGGAGGGTGGTGGCAAAAACAAGTGGACAAAGACCCGAAACCAATAGACTCGTTAGGAGTCGTTAGCCTTTGATGGGCGGTCGTTACCTCTCCCAGCCCTCAAGGAGGGTGGTTGGGGGTCACCTGACTGCAGGTGGGACAGCCACAGCCTTGAGGTGTAGCCATCTGTCCCACTTGCAGTCAGGTGACCCCCAACCACCCTCCTAGAGGGCTGGGAGGGGTAACGACCGCCCATCAAAGGCTAACGACTCACATTAACACCTAACGAGTCTGTTGGTTTCGGGTCTTTGTCCACTTGTTTTTGCCACCACCCTCCTGGTGGATAAATATCTGGTACTCCCCACCAGGCTTTCAGAACTGAAGAAGCCTCTTGGATGAGAGGTGAAACGTTTTCGACTCACACAAGGTTAGTCCAGTTGCCATAACTTATGCTTGCTTGAGACTTATCATGACCTGGATGACTGAGAACATCCACAGATTTAAAAAACAAATCAAGCTGGTCACTCAAGAGCACAGGTCTTTTTGGTTTTTATGTAGTTGTGTATGTGTGTATGTATTTATGTTTGTTTTTTATTGAAAGAGCACTCAATCAAATATATAATCTTTTATTTAAAAAAAAGAAACATTTCTAATTTCACTTGAACCCCAAAAATGGCAACAAAAGAGAACATTTTCAGTAGTTTGTAAGTGACATTTCTTTTTTTAAAAATGCTGTTGTTTTACAGACTTTATTAAATTACAGATGACAAGCAAAATCACAGAAAAAAATTAATTTACATGTTAATTGTAAACAAACAAAAAAAAGTTTAAAAAAATAAAATCTGTATTTTTGCAAATGGTCCCTTTTATTTTATTTTCCTACAAAACTACACATCATCTACTTTACTTAAATCAGAAAAAAACGATATTTTGCAAATTCCTGAAATATGTACATATATAATTTCATTTAAATACAGTATATTGAACCCTAGAAAAAGATAAACAAACCAATAAAGGTAATATTTATTTTTATTTATTTAATATATTTTGCCTTCAGAGAAAAACAGCTGAAGGAACAATACATTCAGACAAAACAGACAACATTTAATTCTTAACATAAGTGTAAATAAGCAGATAAAACAGAAAAACACAATAAAATAATGTACGTCAGAAGATCAGATTCACTTTCTTTGTCCTCGGTGAACAACAGCTCAGTTTATAGAGAAAGAGAGAGAGAGGGAACAAAAAATATCAGTTAGAAAGGCAGAAAAAACATCTTTAAATGACTGAATATATAATATGATGTGTAAATAAGTGTAGCACACAGTGTGAAGATAGTGGATGTAAAATTACATTTAAGGTATTCTTAATTTACTGTGAGCAGCAACAAATAAATAACCTTTAAATTGGCAAATATTATATTATTAGTATTATATGTTAAACCATGTATTGAAAATGATCAAATATAACATTAAAATAATATAATTTGTCAATAAGTGATATAATATAAAGTATATAAACAGGTGTGGTACAGCTAGTTTATACTAGAAAATGCTTTTACTGTCTTTATAATACATCTTAATTCTAAGTTGCTTTCTACACAAATACACTTGAATGATTGAATTAGGAATTATAAAGAAAATCTATTTTTTCACAAGTCAGCAGCTATTACACCATTTTGTCCTCAGTGAACAGCAGCAGCTCCTCAAGTGGTGGTGTAACATAATAAAAGACATATAATAGTTAGTAAAACAACATTTGAATCTTTAAATGGGAGTGAATCAGCAGGTAAAAGAGAAAAACATTTTTACAATAAAATGTACAAGCTCACACTTACTTTTTTCGTCCACCGGCCGCTGAACAGCAGCTCAGTCCAGAGAAGGAGACGGGGAGGGAAGCAGAAATATCAGTTAGCAAGACAGATAGATAATCTTTGAATTACTAAACAGGTAATATGGTGTGTCTTTGATTTTGATTATATTTCTTTTACTTCAGTTTGCTTTACTTTACTTTTCTGTGGGTTGCAAAAAGTGCATGAATATACAACAATTAGATACTGACTGATATAACCAGATATATGTAAGTATATTATGATAATATACAGTGTATGATCTGTAACAAGTTTAGAGGTTTTCTGAAGCTGTTTAGAAATGCTGTCTCTGCATCATCCTGCTGATACTGTCAGGCTGGCTGCTGCCAGGCCTAGGTAGTGATCTCCTCCTCCCTCTCATCTTCTTTCCTTTTAGGGCAGTCCAGCAGTAGAAGGAGCAACAGGTGTTCCCCATCTGCCACAATCAGTCAGCTCAGGAACAGGTGGAATGCAACCAATCATCAGGCTTCACCCATTCAGCAATATAACCAGACGCCACCCATCTTTCAGTGCCGGATTGTGACACAGCATGTGATGGTTCACAGCCTGATTTACCAGCCTTTCTGTTTGTTGCACTACAAACCTGTTAACCTCCGTTGTCCTCCTCTATTCCAGTTCCGGACCCACCTGCTCCTGCTTTATACCCGCCACTCTGCCGTCAACACCGGATCCTGGATTCGCTCCTGTGAAGGGGAAACACTCACCTGTGCCGACTCCCTCCTCCTGGCGTCCTTCCCTACTCACCTGTCGCTGCTTCACGCCATCCAGCATCAGGCCCAAAGCATGCTGCTCCAAACGTGGTCTGCCACCGCTGTGAACCAGTTCTGAGCATCTCTTGTAGTATTCGTGAGTTAGTAGTTCTGTCGTAGCAATAGCTCTCGTTAAGAGCACCATTATTAGAGAAAGCCTCATTCGTAGTTATTTTCCTTGAACCTCGTAGACGTTGTTTAGTGTCTAGTTTAGTACTTCAGAGATTGGTTTTCTTGCCTAGGTGTTACCTACCGCCAGTTAACAGAATTATTTAGAGTCTAGTTACTGCACCTCCTGGCCACTAGTAGCCGCAGTAGATTCAGAGCCTATTGCTCTCTATTTCCGTTTCCTGTTGTAGTCCTCGTTTTTGTTTGTAGTCCTAAAACCTTGTAAATAACAACTGTGTTGCATTCAAAGGCCGTCTGTTCATTTTCTGCACTTGAGCCACCTTGAACTTTGTAACAGATACAGTCAGATAATGTAGATCTGACACTGTGATTTGTGTGAAACCGACACTCAAAAATGGAAAGAAAAGACACAGACACAGGGTGAGCAGTTGTGATTGTTTGGGACAGCAAAACCCGGAGAGAGAAATCCACCAGTTTCTGGCAGAGAACCATGGCCTCGGACTTGGAGGTGCTGACTCCATCCCAAGTCGCTTCGGACTCGGCTGACTGTCTGACTTTGTGCCGAGTATGTGAACGCAGCTCTTACTTTGGTTGTAAAGGGACCACATGGCTCACAACAACAAGCCTGCTTACCCCATACTCCCACAGTTCCCCCACAGAGCCCCTAGAGGGACACGATCGTAGACCTTTTCCAGGTCCAACTCCCATGAACCCCTCAGCAGCTCTGCAAGGGTACAGAGCTGGTCCACAGATCCACGACCAGGATGGAATCTGCATTGCTCCTCCTGGATCCAAGGTTGGACCAGCACCCTGGAGTAAGCTTTCCTGGGGAGGCTGAGAAGTGTGATACCTGGATAACTGGTCCACACCCACCGGTCTCCCTTTCTAAAAATGGGAACCACCACCTCAGTCTGCCACTCCACAGGCACTGTACCCGATGACCAACACTGAAGAAACATGTCGGTCAAGACAGTCCAACAATGTCCAGAACCTTAAGGATCTCAGGGTGAATCTCACCCACACCTGGTGCTTTGCCACCAAGGAAGTTCTTGACTACCTCGGCAACTTCTACCATGGATGTGGATGAAGATTCCCCCAAGTGTTCAGGCTCTGTGTCCTCAGCAGAGGAAGTGTTTATCGGGTTGAGGTGTTCCTCGAAGTGCTCTTTCCACCACTCGACAATGTCCCAGGTCCAGGTCAGCAGTTCTCTCCCTTGACTGTACACAGCCTGAGCAAAGCCCTGCCTCCCCTTCCTGAGGTGTCGAATGGTTTACCAGAACTTCCTCGAGGACAACCAAAAGTCCTCCACAGCCTCTACGACCTCCTCCCACACCTGAGTTTTAGCTTCCACAACTGCCGCAGCTGCAGCCCTTCTGGACGACCGGTACCTGCTGCTTCAGGAGACCGCCGTGGCCAGCTAGGCCCGAAAAGCCTCCTTCTCAAGCCTGATGGCTTCCTACACTGCTGGAGTCCACCAGCAGTTTTAAGGTCGAAGTCGGAACAAGCACCAGCAGCCTTCAGGCTGCAGCTCCTAACAGCTGCTTCTGCAATGGAGGCTTTGAACATGGTCCACTCAGATTCCATGTTCCAACCTCCCCCATGATGCAGGAGAAAGTCTTCCGGAGGTGGGAGTTGAAAACCCCCCGGACAGGGTCCTCCACCAGACGCTCCCAGCTCACCCTCACTACACGTTTGGGTTTACCAGGTCTGTCCAGCAGCCTTCCCCTCCATCAGATCCAACTCACCACCAGGTGGTGATCAGTTGACAGCTCTGCTCCTCTCTTCACCCGAGTGTCGGAGACAAACAGCCATAAGTCTGACGACACGACTACAAAGTCGATCATCCACCTTTGGCAGGAGGTGCTCTGGTACCAGGTACACTTAGGAGACACCTCATGCTCCAACATGGTGTTTGTTCTGGCCAATCCATGACGAGCACAGAAGTCCAACAACAAAACACCACTCAGGTTCAGATCAGGCAGAACGTTCCTCCCAATCACCTCCCTCCAGGTTACTCCATCTCCAGCTAAAACTCTACACTTTAAATGTGCAAAGGTTGCTGTATCTATATGTTGTTGGATTTAAGAGACGGTAGCTTTACTAATGGACGATCACACATTGAAAGAAATCACTGGAAAATGTCAAAATTTCTGCTGACAAGAAAAACACCACATATCACAACTAAATTACCCACATACTCTACAATAAATATTTATATTTGTGACCTTTTTAAGTAAGAAATAAATGTCTGATTTGGAAGTTTGTCTCTAACTGTTACCATATTATTGTATATTATAAAATATTTTGTGTGGACTTGAGATTTTAGTGAATTCTACTTTTATAATGTGAAACAGAAAAGAAATACACTTCTAGCTTTTACATTACTTAGAAAGCTGATTGTGTTCCTGTTGAGAAGTCATTCAAAATGTTTGTTCCAGGTCTCCAATATGTAATTTTTTAAATGCAAAATTTGACATTTTCATCATGAAGCAATGTTTACAGAGCAGTTTCTTTCAGATTAAATCATCTATGACCATGCAAGTTTGTTTTACAGCAGGGAGGAAATATTACTGTCATACCTTACTTACTTTTTGATCAATGCATGTTTAACATTTTGAAAAAGAAAATCATTTGCCACCTTTTACATTATGTTTTGCTTCACTGTTCTTGCATATATATATATAAAAAACATTTCACGTTCCCTATTTTGTTTCTGAAAACATAAGTTGTTTCTTGTCACCACAATAACATTTAGTCATGAGAACAGTCAACAATTCTGCCACACTGCATCATATTTCAGTTACATCTAAAATGCACCTCAGTTACTGTGCAAAGATGGAAACAGGTGGTTCAGGACAAAATCTTTTTTGTGTGGAAATATCTACATGCAAATTTTGTTTACATTTACTTTTAAAAGGTAATGAAGTTGTTTTTACAATCATTGCAACTACTGTTGTTAAGTGATTATTTAAAATGTTTGTACCATGTCTGTCAGTTTTGCTCTTTTTCTTTAAATCTTTGTTTTCTTTGAAAATATGCAACATTTTTATTGTGGATCCACCTTTACAGACCAGTTTCTGACAGATAGATTCTCTAACCTCATTTCTTCTTGCACTTTATGTCTCATTTTATCTCGTGTTTTAAGGACTATCAGAGACTTAACTTTTGATGCAAACACTGCAGAGGTCTGTTCAGAAACACTTCTTTGTTTTCACCTTGTTTCTTTTAACTGTTGTGTTACTTTTGTCTGCTGTTTTGTGTTATTTTATTGTGTTTTTATCCTCTGTAAAGTGACCTTGGGTGTTATGAAAGGCGCTGCCAAATAAAATGTATTATTATTATTATGACCTCAAACCTGATTCTAGAATCTTAACGAGAAAATATGGGTTTTAGCATTTTTCAAAAAACGGCCTGGTCGCCATCTTTTCTCACTAAATTTCGACCCCAAATGTGATAAAACTGATTAGATAAAAACTTTAAAGTATTTTCATATTACCACAGAGCTATGAACGCATCACGGGACATTGAAGACGCCGTCTGATAAATATTTTACACCAAGAAAACGTCCAGTTTCTCCCAAATCTACATTTTCCTGACATGTCAACTAAAATATTACGACTTCTGTCACTTCATATCGAACAAATGTGACTATTTTTGTTCTAATTTTGAACTGAAACACCCAGAAAGAGACTCAGACTGACCTGAAGGGCGGCCGAGGCGGAGGGAGGCCAGCAGGGGGCGTCCTGGAGCCATCAGGTCGGTGGTGCAGGAGGGTCTGGGAGCTGGATCCGAAGATCTCTGATCCAAAAGGTCGTTATCCAAAAGTTTAGCGTCACAGCTCATAAAGGTTTTGCAGTAAGTCAGCTGAAAGTCAAAGTGCAAATGAGCCGTTCTGAGGGCTGCAGCCGTTTTCTATCACCTGGACGTTCTGTTGCTATGACTTCAAAAGACGCACCTGCTGGCTTCCATCTGAACGCACACATCTGTTAGACCATACACCCCGTTTGATAAGATTTTTGCTTTTAGATGTTTTATTACATAAAGTGTATGAATCCCATGACCCAAATATTAGTATATTCTGTCAAGTAGTAATACTACTCTGCAGCTGCACTACCCATATTCATCGCAATTGTCTGAAATTGTAAGATGGCTTGGTCCTACAAAAAGGGATCTGGAGTAATCAGCTGTTTGAGTACATGTTTGTTTGTCTTCTTCCTTTGTTGTTTAGCTACTCATTTTGAGACAATCCGTAAACTTAACTTACTACTGAAAGAAGATGAACCTGCAGCGCAGACCAAGAGGGTATTAGTCTACCCAAAAAAATATCAGGATGATTCAAATGACTCAACTGACACTGAGACTCAGATTCTGACTCAGTCATTGCAAATCAAGGTGACATCTATTTACTTTTGCCTATTTTGTGGTGACCATATTTCTCGGTGGTGTTGTGTAAGAAGTTGTTAGCACTACCATAGAATAGCCATTACTAGCTAGCTATTAAGAAAAAGATTCTTGATACTGAATGTGTTATCTGTACAGTTCAGCTGCTAAACTCTACCATCAATTGTGTCTTTGTTTTTATTTTCTGTCAATTATTCTGTTTCACACCCAGAAGCCAATGGACCTCACAATGAAAGACCCTGCAGAAGATTTTCTCAAGATGTATGGTTGTTCACAGCCTTCTTCAGATGATACAAGTCCAAGAAATACAGTGGTTGAATTAAAGCAGAAGATCAAAGACCTGAAAGAAGAGAATGCTAAACTGAAGGAGTTGGTTGTTCAAGGTTTTCCTTCATGTCTCTCATTAAGCCACCAGACCACTTTTTTCTAAATCACCTTAGGCTGTAGTTACTGTATTATAGGGTACTTTGTAGTCAAGAAGAACGATCTTAATGAATTTTTTGTTACTGTACTGTATATAGATGTGCAGGAGCTCCTAAGGACCATGAAGGATATAATTGATTTGGCTGCACCTCCTAAGAGATCCAGGTTGGAGCCTTCCACACCACCACTGCCCCCCCAGAGTTCTCCACAGTCCAGGCACAGTTCTTCATCTGCCAGTTCACTGCAGTCCCTCCCCAGATCTGCACCATCCAGTGTCACATCACTAATGGACTCCAAGTCTTCAAAGGTAATTGGTTTTTAAAGAATAAATAAATACAGTGCATAAATTACATCTGAATAAGTTTTAACATGTATGGCTGACATATATATCTGCTTATATGTCTCCAGTTTCTTGGGTACACATTTGAAACCTAAATGCTCGTCATGTCTCCTCACACAGGTGGAGATCCATCCTGGGACTGGAGTCATGATTGAGAAACTGGCGTGGGCCGATGCCCTGAATGCAAATTCTGCTACAGTATTTGTGAGGCATCTGCTGACGGCAGTCTTCCCAGTGGAGATACTGTTGGTGAGCAATCTTCAAGGGGGCAAACAAGGCGGAGGAGATGCTCGTCAACCACTGGACAAAAATAAATTAGATGCCATTTACAGTACGTTTCCAGCGTTTCATGTTATGTGTTATGCCAGTAGACCAATGCTTTTATTGTATTTCCTCACTTCAGACAAGGAACTTAAAAGAAGAAAGAGTCATTACATCATACCAACATTTTACAGTGAAAGATTTTAGTGCCAGTTTTGTTGAATTCTATGGGAGATGCATGGAGAACATATCAACCCAACATATTTATGCTGTATAATTATTTTAAAAATGCTGAATACCATTAATACCAAATGGAGAAATGTAATTTATAGAATACTATCTGGTCTTCCTTTTTTCCTTTTCCTTGTACAGGGGTAATATTGGTCTTCTTATGACATGCCATTGTAGGCTATCCTCTGCTGTTTTAAGTGCCCTTAACACATTTAGAAAAATCTGTAAGCATTTTCTAGTTTGAAGTATATTTTTTTATTTGATAGAGACATGGGCATCAGAGTTCATACAACATGATATTTTTCATTTTAGTAAACTTCTCCATTCATATCCCACACACTATATTGGATGACAGATAGATAGATGATAGATATGATTATGTAATGATCCTTCCTTTCTTTATTGGTTTCTTTGAGACTACTAAGTGTACTAAGTTGTTTTTGTTTTTTTTTTGCTTTGTTTTTTTTTGTTATATGTGTGTTTATATGTAGGTGCAACTGTTGAGAGGTGGCCTGGGACTCAGCTCTCCAGCATTGGAAGCACAATCAATGCCAAGATCACAGAGCTCCACGCCAAAAGTAAAAATGTTGCTGTGTCCACAGCATCTTCTTAAATTGTTCTTAAACTGCTTGTAATTGCAGTAACAAATCAGACCACTGTAAATAAACACATGGTTCATACTTCCAGGTGGATAAGTCAGTGGAAATAATTGTGGCAGTGGTAAATATTAGTTATATCAGTGATTAAGTAAGTGATTATGCAAAATTGAGTTGATTTGTATTTTTCCATTGTAAAACAACCTAACAAGTTGGCTTCATAGATAAAAGCTTTGCATCTACAAAACAGGGACACACAGGGGTTTGGGATCTGGCTTTGGGTAACACAGTGATGACATAAAAAATACAGGAATGCTGATGCAACACCACAAACATTATCCACCTCAAATTAAGTTCGTTGTTGTCATAATGACAAGCTGATTTGTAGCCAAGCTTTTTTAGGGAGAAATTTTTATAAGTGGGCTGGTTTTTGATCTCCCTAATTTTGCACATGAATGTTCTGAAGAAATTTTTGGAATTTCCAAACTTGGTGGTTTAGTTAACTCTGTAAAGAGATGTGATTTATTTACATACAGAGCTCTGACTGAATGCTAGCAATATTTAACTGTTCATTGCTGCTAATAAAGTCTATTAAAGTAAACGTTTGCTTAACACCCACGTTTTCAGTATTACTGATAGTGAAAGACTGCATTTATCTAACTGGAATGGAATTGTAATGGTAGAAATTAGTTGTTATGGGTGCTGACCTGGCAATCTGCGCCTTGCTAGTTTTCAACTAAATTTGAGCCGATTGCTGTGTCAGTATAGGTTCAAATGTCACTTGATTCATTTGTTTTTGACTATAAAAACTTTATATATAACTTATAAATTCATAAACTAAAAATATATGTTTTTTATGCTGCTATTGTACATTTTATAGGCTGACATATACTACAGCATACAAAAAAACTGTATGTAATGGTAAATTACCCATATATGTTTTAAGTAATTTTAATCACATGACATATAATTAGTTTAAATAAAGCATACAAAGACAGCTTAATTTCCCTGCAAATTATATAGACTTTACATGCAGAAAGCCTATATATCATTGTATGTATTCATGTGGAAAGACAAAAGCAGTTTTCAGTTTTGTGACTGAATAATTAAAATGTTCAAAAACACTCAAACAAAGCTGATGAATTGTCCACTGGGTGTTTGGAGTTTAGTATAAACTATGATTGGATGCTTTTGTACAAAAGCACAAGTAACTTAAAATCTCCATGATATATATTTAGTGCAAAGGGATACAACAGCCAACCTTAACTTGTCTGCAGAAGTGTAGATTTCAGGACAGACGCAGAAAATGTGCCCTGTGCATTTGTCCCCTCCCATAAAAACATCAAAGAATCAAAGGATTTTTATTTGAAATAGCACCTTTATCAGATGTAACAATGCCTCAGACAGTTGTGGGTCTTTTTTATTCAGCAGCAGGTCTCTTTTTACCCTCAAAATATGAATTCAAGCAGAATTACCCACTGAACCGACTGTGGAAGACTGATGTAGAAAAGGCACAAATTGGAACATAAAGATTCACCAGAATACAGGAGGTAGAATGCCCTGAGAAGGACCTCCAGACCTGCTGTCTATTGTATTTTCCCCCAATAATCAAAGGAAACCTTCATCCATGATAACCAGGATGATCTTTATATTACAAACCCACATTTCATTTAATTGCTTTCATTGGCATCAGAAGCGGTGGTTCTAGGCGGTTGGGAAGATCAGGAATCCAGTAAAAGTGTGGCTGGTGCTGCTGTAGCTCGTCACGATGTTGTTGTACCTGGTTGCCTGCAGTGAGACGGTGTCTCCCACCTCCAGCTCCAGGAGCGCTGAGCCTGAGGTGACCAGGAAACCCTCAGAGAAGTCACATAGTATCATGTGACTTTCACTGGCCTTCTTCAGCTCTATACACACCTCCATGATCAGAGTATACAAACAGTCAGGAACACAAGAAACTAGAAAAATGCTTCACATTATAAAGACGGCAGATCACAGTGCACATATTTTGTAGGTCAGGTAGCAGATAAGAGCAACATGTACCAAATTTGTGCTTAGATAAAGAATAATTGTAAATGCCTGCATGTTCTTTCACAAAAGTTATGTCATGAAAAGAAGTCAAAGTATGTCAATAAACAAAAACAACAAAAACAAACATTAATATTCACTGTCACTAATGTATGTCTGATATTTAAATAATTAATTGCAGTTAAATAAATAAAATGTACTATTTAACACATATAAATATTAATAAATTCATAATACATATATTACATTAAGTATAATTGTATTTTGTATTAAAAATACTATAAACATATTAGATGTAATCTAAATGATGATAGCAATAATAATCACAGCAATAATGCTAAATATAAGTAAGCTATTTTTATTTACCACAGTGCTTGTTTAGCTTAATGTAATGCAACATATTTTAATATACCGCTACAGTATAAGAAGACAAGTTTCAACACTGCTGACTCCAGCTGCCACATATAGTGAAGGGGAGAAGAGAAACACAGATCCAACACAGACACACAGTGTTGTGAGGAGACACTCACTCTGCTCTTTGCTGAAATGTGGTAACTGAAGAAATAGACGCCTTTGGTGACACATGTGAACGTCCCGTTTGTCAGCGGTTCTCCTTGAAACTGTCCATCTGGATTGGGCAAAATCTCACTGTGGGAGATTTAGAGATACATCTGTTTATTTTGTTCCAACATCCACAGTAGTAAAGGTTGGATCTGAAAGGTTTAATCAATAATTTGTGTTTCTCCATGCCATGTGATGTTTATTATTGAAAATTAGATTTGTCTAGTGAGAATCCATCTTCAGTGTACTTTTGAGATATATTTAGTGCAATTTCTTTATTTCTTATTTAATGTGTTTATAAATCTCCCATGAAGAACATTAACTCTTTTTAAAACAAATGTTCAAAACCACTACAAGTGAATATAAAAACTTAAGACACTGAAGAGATTTTAATTTACCTTTTCTTAGGCCATACTTCAAAATGTGAAAAAAATATACAGCAAATTTTGTATTCATAACTTGTTTGCCTCCAAAGTCTGTGATTTGTTGTTACAGAGGCAGCTTTTATTGGTTTGTAAAGTAGTTCAAATAATTTAGTGTATTAAAATATACATTTATTTTGAGAATGTAGCATTTTCATTTCTTTATTTTTTAAAAATTTGCTTACTGTGACTGATTGCATCCCACAAGAAAACATCATTTCTTGCTAAAGTTACAACACTTTTGGTCATGTCTATTTCTGTAAGTGACTTTTTGTCTGAGCTCTTCTCATGTGTTTTCTATGGGTGAACCTCAGCTGAAGAAAAGTGGTAACAGCTGTAAACTGGAGACTGTTGAGTTTACAGGTCTGATAAAATCACCCACAGTCCTGCTGAAGCAGGTTTTGTGACTATTAGTCCTTTTGAAACTCCCATAGATGTTATGCTTTCCAAACTTAACTTTCAATGTTGCCACTGAATATGAAATCACCGCTCTGACCTGTTGAAGTCGATGGTCGTGTCGGCGTCTGGTATTTGTGGTATCAGCCGTTTGTAGGAGAAGAAGGATTTCCGTTGGTTAGAGGGGTTGAAGGGCCTCCCTTTCTCACCCGGTTTGCCTGGATATCCATTTGGCCCTGGCAGACCCATCTCCCCCTTCAACCCTGGTCGTCCTGGGGGGCCCCACAGACCCTTTTCCCCCTTCTGGCCCCTGGTGGACTCACCTGCCTCACCTGCAATTTTCACATTTCACAAGATAGTGTCAGACGAATCTTAGATGCAAGATAATCAACTATCCTTTGTCAATATGGCCAAATTTCCCATAGATTTTGGATTTTTTATTTCAGATAATCTGTTGCAAAATTGTAGTGACATGAACAAAAGCACAAATTTCTTTTGTGAAGGAATCTAAAGCTGAATTTAGCAGCATTCAGTGTTGGACAATTGGAATCCTGTATAGAAATTACAATGTCTACACTGTAATAAAACAATAATTACAAAATGGTAATAAAAAGAAAAGAAAATCTGATAGTAAAAATGCCAGAAAACATATTAAAAATTGTGGAATACTGTAACATTCAACAGCAAATGTCCATAAAATGAGAACAATTTTGCTGATTAAAAACAGTAACTTTATGGTTACACATTGTAAAAGAAATACAGATTTTGTTGGAGAGTTTTTTTGTTTGTTTGTTGTTACACTTTGTATGCTACTTTTACAACATCAACTCAATAATTAGCATGCACTGTAAAAGATTTCATTAAAAAATCTGGCAGTGTTTCAGTACTGTAAAACTGTGAAAATTACAGCAAATACCTGTAAAATAAAGACATTTTTAGCTGAAATAAATACAGTTAAACAGTGTGATTTTATGGTCACACATTGTAAAAGAACAAATAACGATTTTTAATAATATATTTTTTAAAATATGGACACTATGTAAAGTTTAGGCCAGTTCTATATTTTTACATTAATAAATATTTTCTGTGATTGCACAAGACTGGGAGAAATCTCTAAAATAACAGTTTAAAGAATTATTCATTGTATTCAGTTGTTCCATGATTGTTCATTCAAATAATAGTAAATATCTGCAAAATAAGATTTATTCTTTTTTACTGATTTAAATACAGTAAAATTGTTGAATTTTATAGCCTTAAGTTATTAAAGAACTAACTACCATTGTAAAAAAAAAAAAACAATAACAGCAAATTATTTGAAAAATTACAGCTGAAAACTGTTATAAACGCTTTTTTCCCACAGTTTATTGAAGACATGAAGGAAACCATGTCAAATGTATGCATAGTGTCTTCTTGTTCAGTCAGAGCTCACCAGGGTCTCCCTTCTCTCCTTTAGGACCGTCTCTGCCGTTGGGTCCATGGACACCTGGAATGCCAGGAATCCCGGGAACTCCTCCACTGCAGGAGTCCTGTGTGACGGCTGGGAAGACGGAAGCCATAAGCAGCAACACTGAAGTACTGCAGATCAGCCACTGGGAGGCCTGAACACACATGGATACATGTTACCATCCAGATGTAGCCCAAATTTCAACAAACAAAAATACTGCAAGACAAAATACACATTTTTGCTTATTTTCATCCACTACTGTTCTTGACTGTTAATATTTGAAAACATCTGTTTATACTGTATCATACTGATTGTATACTGCACATATCTCATATTGTCTGCACTATTTATAACTGTTCTACTTGGTGTATCGTACTGTGTATATACATACATGTACGTACGTATAATTATAATGCATTTTTACTGCCTCTTTGTCCTTTTGGCTCGATGCTAAGCTGCATTTTGTTGTCTTAGAAATTAGACTTTATGCAATAACTGTAAATCTAATTCAATAGAATGTAATCTCATTTTTACCATTTTTACAGTTTTTGAATGTGACCAGATTTTCAACATTTTTCACAGAGTTTCTTTTACATGTACACTAATTGAATGTTAATGTTCTGGAGGTACAGTACAAAAGCAAAATCTCATTATTTTTAGAGGACTGAACTAAATCCCTGTTTTAGCTCAGTGTCCATAACTTAGACACAGTATATAACGTGATACACAATAGAACAGCTAGAACTGTGAAACAATGAATAATAATAATAATAATAATAATAATAATAATAATAATAATAATAATAATAATAATAATAATAATAATAATAATAATAATAATAATAATAATAATAATAATAATAATAAATTTTATTTATAAAGCGCTTTTCCAAAAACTCAAAGACGCTGTACATAAAATACAATAAGATAAAACAAAACCGTTAATTAAAATCAGTAGATAGTAAAACAAGTTCAAGATAAAATACAGAATCACTTAATGATGAAACCACCATTTATTAGAATGCATATATCTAAATGAGCCTTTTTTCACAGTCTAGACTTGCCTGTTCTTCTTGTTCTGTATAAGATAAAATAATCTCACCATCTCCAGGTAATGAAATCTGTAGTCCTGTGTTGCAGCAGAGGTGCAGAGCTGTCCTGTTGCAGAGTGATCGTCATATCTCAGTCAGGACTAAAACAGGAAGCGAAACTGCCTAAAGAGAGTAAGACAAAGCTGTTTTGGTGCCATTAATAGAATTTCTGTGGTACAGTGCAGAGAGTGAACATGAGAACATTAGTGAACAGAGATCGTCAGCAGTGACCTCTTTGTAGAAAGGCAGGCAATGGCTGAAGAAGGATTCAGACAATTTACTTAAGCAAAAGTACAATAATGTAAAAATATTTCATGCCACATATATGTAGATTCAGAAGTTAAAATACAGATTTCAGCAAAATATACTTAAAGCATCAGTAAAAAGATGAAAAGTGAAAAAGTTATTTCTTTTGGCACTGATGCATTATTATATATGATATTACCAGCTATGTAATACTGATGCACTGATGCGTCAGCTGCATTTTACTGATGTAGTGGAACTGATTTTAAATGACGAAATGAGGACACAAGCGCAACGGATTTCTGATTACAAAAAACATGCAAGACAACAAAAAAGAAGTGGCCAGACGTGTACGTACTATGTAGTGAGATTGGTAAGTTTGTGGGGATGTTTGGCCTGAAGTCTGAGTTTCAAAGTCAAACTCTTAATTTGCTAAATCCCAATGATAATAGATGCTGCTCAGCTAAATTGCTCTGGAGGAGGTTCTTTTCTGAGTTTCTAGATTAGATCAGCTAAACAAAACATGACTCTTTCAGCAATTCTTCTGACCATATTGCTTCTGAGTGATACTGATTCACAGCTAAGGCAATACAATTATAAGCCTGTCGAGCTGTATGTTAGTAATGAAACTGAAAGAAGCTTTGCCATATTCATGAAAATTCATGAATATGTTTTTATGTTTGGTTCTGGTTTGCTACCAAGTCCGTTTACACCACCAGTGCTGCAGGTAATACACACAGATTGAGGAGTCTACTGGTATTTATCATTATTTTACTTACTATTTTATTATACTATTAATTCATTTCTCTTTGATTTGGCCAAAAAACTAAAGCGATTTCCACATGTCCTTCATTATGGGATGATTCCTGACCTAAATGCACTTGTTTAAAATGCAAATTTATAGCTGGAGTTTGCTTGTTCTCCTGTTTGGGTTTTCACTGGGTTCTCCTGCTTCCTCCCACAGTCCAAAGACATGAACTTATGTTATGATCCCTGCTCCAGCCCCTGTTTTCTCCCTCCTTCTCCCTGTTTTTCCTTCTTTCTTCCTCCTTGTCCTTCTGCATCTGTTTTGACCTGTCTGGCTCCCTCTGTCACTGTCATCTCTCTGTCCCTAGACAAGACATTTGCAGAAGGGCTCCACATCTCTGACCTGCAGCATCTAACCTCACCACCTGCTATTCTGCCTGGAGTCTGTCCCAGCTGACTTAGGGTGAAGGCAGGGGACACTTTCAGTCTGTCACAGGGCCACACAGAAAGACAGACCAAATATACAATATTTTGTTGTAAAATACTAAGAAGTAAAAATATAATGCGACATCAACTGGAAATAATTAAAGTACAAGAAGCTTAAAACTGTATTTAGTTGCAGGGCTTGAAGAAATATAGGTAGCACCATTGACTCCCTGCATGTTTATCCTCATTAACACTACATTTGTTGATTTTTGCCACCTCCATTCTTAAGAGTTCAAAGCCTTTCCCAGAAAATCCCTTTGTTGCATTCATGTGAGGTCAAAAAGCATCCCTCTGCGGAAGTGAAACAGCTGAATACAAAATCTGGAACACCTCCAGCTGGTGAAAATGTGATGATGAAGCATTGTAAAATGCATCTAGTTGCAGAAATATTTCCTCCAAATTAACATTTTGTTCTGTTTTTGTCTGAACTTCTTCTTTGTTGTGGTCTGAAACAGTGTTTCCAGGCAGTGTGCTGCTGAAGCGTTTAACCTCAGTGTGGATGTCAGTATCTGTTCCACAATATATTTTATTTATTCAACGGCTGATGTTCATCTTTAATACTATCTTATGAAATGTGGATGTTTGTCATTTTCTGTCTTTTTCAGATCCTCATTTCATTTCTGCCTTTTTGTCCTGGGTGTGTTTTCTCTCCTTAAGTTTAAATTTAACATTTTGTCTCGGTTTGGGATTATGTATCCCAGAAACAACATAGATGTGTCATTCTGTTAACTGAAAATGTTAACCCATCATCATTAGCATTGGATGAGATCGCTCCTAATGAGTTAATGGAATCAATTATTTCCCAATATGAAATTTTTAATGTCACCTGAGTTTGAAGTTAGAATTATCAAGACTTTTATGAAACACTGTTCATGACATTGTTTACAGATTCCATTTTATGCCTTTACAATATGTAGTTTTTATTGTCGCGTGGACAAGGAATTATCTGTACATATATACCAACTGCTGTCATTGGTGGACCACCTGATTTCACAACAATTCACACCTGGAGGCGTGTTGAGTCCGAGGTCGGCAATGGGCCATTAGTCATGTGACCTGATCTGACTATACACAATCTGCTACTCCTTATTAGTCAGAACTGAAGAAGACTCTTGGGTGCAAGTGAAATGTCTTCAAGAACCTACAAGAGAAATCCAGCTGATTTTCACTGAAGTGCCTACAATTACCATGACCTGGATTACTGAGAATCTTCAGACATATCTGTACATATGTGATGCTTTATAACAGAACAACTGAACGGCTTACTGTTTGCTTTTTTTTATACTGTGTCAGAGTCATTTGAAATCACTGCTCATACCAAATCTATTGCAAATGTTCTGCTGCCTATAAAAAGTATTCCCTCCCATGGAGGTTTTTCTATTCTATTGCTTGTCAACACTGAAGCATAGCCAAAAATGCCATGTCAGAAAACAGAATTCTACAAATGTCAATTAAAAAACATGAAATGTAGGATTAGTGATTGCATGTATCCACCCTATTTAAAGTGACTCAAATAATTCAACTTAGTTGAAGTCAGTAGGTGCAAAAAGTCACACAATTAATGAAATGCAGATCATCTGAGTGCAGTGAATGTGTCTCAATGACTGTAATTTAAAGACATCTGTATCTGGAAGGTCCAGCCAGTGGTGAAATCAGTACTTCTGGCTATAACTACACTATGAAGTCAAAGGTTATTGAAAAGCATCAGTCAGGGAATGGACACAAAAAGATATATTCTTTTCTAATTTTATTCAGAAAGGTGAATTTTCAAGTGTTCTATATTCATTATATGCAAAGTAAAATATACTACCATCAAAAGTTTGGACACATCTTGTCATTCAGTGTTTTTTCTTTATTTTTGCTACATTCTATTTTGAAGATACATACTGAAGACATCAAAATTATGAAGCAGGCTATTTGGAATTAAGTACCAAACAAACAATTGTGAAACTCTAAATGTATTTCATATTTTAAATTCTTCAAAGTAGCCACCCTTTGCGATGATGCCAGCTTTGCAAACCCTTGGCCTTCTCTCAGTAAATTTCATGAGGTAGTTACCTGCAAGGGTTTTCACATCACAGGTGTGTCTTGTTAAGGTTAATTTGTGGAATTTCTTGCCCTCTTTATGGAGTTGGGATCATCAGTTGTGTTGTGCAGAAGTCAGGTTGGTACACAATTGACAGCCCTATTCGACATCTGTTAGAATCCATACTATGGCAAGAACCAATCAGCTAAGTAAAAAGAAACGACAGTCCATCATTATTTCAAGAACTGAAGGTCAGTCCTCAAAATTGCAAAAACTTTGAATGTATCCCCAAGTGCAGTCACAAAAACCATTGAGCGCTACGACCAAACTGGCTCACAAGAATCACCTCTGCTGCTGAGGATAAATTCATCCGAGTCACCAGCCTCAAAAATAGCAAATTAACAGCATCTCAGATTAGAGCCCAGATAAATGCCACACAGAGTTCTAGCAGCAGACACATCTCTACATCAACTGTTCAGAGGAGACTGAACCAATCAGGACTTTATGGTCAAATAGCTGCTAAGAAACCACGACTAAGGAAAAGAAACGAGCAGAAGAGATTTGTTTGGGCCAAGAAACACTAGGAATGGACATTAGATCAGTGGAAATCTGTGGTTTGGTCTCATGAGTCCAAATTTGAGATCGCTGGTTCCACCTACTGTGTCTTTGTGCGACACAGAAAAGGTGAATGGATGGTCTCTACATACATGGTTATTACGGTGAAGCATGGAGGAGGAGGTGTGATGGTGTGGGGGTGCTTTGATGGTGACACTGTTGGGGATTTATTCCAAACTGAAGACACACTGAACCAGCAGGGCTACCACAGCATCCTGCAGTAACATACCATCCTATCCAGATTACGTTTAATTGGACCATCATTTATTTTTCAACAGGACAATGACCCCAAACACACCTCCAGACTGTCTAAGGCTATTTGACCAAGAAGGAGAGTGATGGAGTGCTGCATCAGATGACCTGGCCTCCACAGTCACCTGACCTAAACCCAATTGAGATGATTTGGGATGAGATGGACCACAGAGTGAAGACAAAAGGGCCAACAAGTGCTCAGCAGCTCTGGGAACTCCTTCAAGACTGTTGGAAAATCATTTCAGGTTCTACCTCATGAAGCTCATAGAGAGAATGCCAAGAGTGTGTAAAGCAGTAACCAAAGCAAAGGATGGCTATTTTGAAGAATCTAAACTATGTTTTGACTCATTTCACAATTTTTTGTTTACTACATAATTCCATATGTGTTCATTCATAGTTTTGATGCATTCAGTGACAATATACAATGTAAATAGTCATGAAAATAAAGAAAAGCCATTCATTGAGAAGGTGTGTCCAAACTTCTGACTGGACGTGTAGGTCAAGGCTTTCTTAAATAAAATATTGATGATGGCTTTTAGTTCATGAAAATGAAAAATCCATCCATTATCTGTCCACTGCATAATCCTCTGTTGGGTCATGGGGGGCTGAAGTCTTTCCCAGTTGACTCAGGGTGAATTCACTCTGGACTGGTCACCAGTCTAACACAGGGCAACATAGAGAGACAGACAAACAATCACACTCACATTCACCCCTACAGACAATTCAG